>NC_072401.2:169856439-170159469 GCF_028858775.2 Pan troglodytes | reverse complement strand
AGAAATGTGACCTTTTTGTGTGTGTATTGCAAATAGTGCAGCAAATCAAGCTTGTTTTAAAAATCTTATAAGAAGTTCTTTTCCTTAGAAAATTGGCATCAAAAAAAATTTAGAAAGTTTGACCAACACTCTTAAGTTAGTATAGCAAGGTCCAATTGATATTAAGGATGAGATTAGTGTTTGGACAGTAATATCATTTCTCATGCACTTTCATATTTCCCACAAGAGCCCATTTCTGTGTGCACCAAAGTTGGGAAAGGGGGTCTGTGGCTCCTTCATGGGGCTCCAGTTCAGCTTTCAAATGATTACTTCTTCTTATAGAAATTCCTGCTCTTTTGAAGCACTTATATTTGCATCAACCATCCTCCATCCCACTTTTTAAAATTAAGACTTTGGATCTAGTTGGGCTCTTGGTTCTCTTCTTCACTCCACACCCTGCCATTATTCTGGGTGACTCAGCACCTATTTGTCTATTCTATATGTTGGCATATTGGTTTTGGACCTGCTTTTCTCTATGAATCTTCATCTCTGTTCCTCTTACAGATCACACAAACAGACCTCCTCCACCTCCAAAATCAGATATAACTTATCTACTGCTTCATAACAAATTACTGCAAAAATTAATGTCTTAAAACAATACCTATTTGTTATTTCACACAGTTTCTATGTGTCAGGAATCCATTAGTCTTAGCTGGGTAATTCCAGATCAGGGTATCATAAGATTGTACTGAAGATGTTGCCCCAGCTTCTTTCAGGTGGAAGCATGGCTGGGGCTGGAAAATCTGCTTCCAAGGCAGCTCACTCACATGCCTGGAAAGTTAGTCCTGTTATTGGCTGGAGCCCTGTTGACTTCTCTGTGTCACTGCCTGAGTTTCCTAGCTTCATGGCAGCTGGATTCTGCCACGATGTCTTTTTTTTTTTTTTTTTTTAAAGTGGAGTTTTGCTCTTGTTGCTGGAGTGCAGTGGCATGACCTCAGCTCACTGCAACCTCCATCTCCTGGGTTCAAGCGATTCTCCTGCCTCAGCCTCCCAAGTAGCTGGGATTACAGGTGCCCACCACCACACCCAGCTAATTTTTTGTATTTTTAGTAGAGATGGGGTTTCACCATGTTGGCCAGGCTGGTCTCAAACTCCTGACCTCAGGTGATCCACCCACCTCAGCCTCCCATAGTTTTGGGATTACAGGTGTGAGCCACCGCGCCCGGCCCCATTATATATTTTATGATCCAGCCTTGGAGGTCATATTTCGTCTTTTCCGCAGTATCCTTTAGTTATACAAATTGGCAGTATCCACTGTGGGAGGAGACTGCATAGAGGCGTAAGAACCAGTTGGCAAGACAATGCATTGGTGGTCATCTTGGCAGTTGGCTACCACACCTCTATTCCCTTTAACCCATCAGTCCTATAGCCACATTGGGGCATGCTCTGTTTTCAAAACCGCACGTTCAAACATGTTATTTGACTGTAAACTTTCTTCCTCTAGCTCTCTCATACACTGATTTTTCTTCTTCACCAGAATTTCCAGGCTGTAGATCACTCTGTTTTGAGATTATCTATCAGTCTGCCTCCCAGGTTCAGGTCAATCGAGGATACTGGTTTACAAACTTTGTTTTAGGAGATACAAACTCTTGGGCAGCCAATAGAAAAAGTAAAGGTATTCAAAGTTTCCTTGATGAAAGGGGTGTGCAAAGGAATGCAGCAGACTTGCTCATTCATCCGCCTTTGATGTTTTCTTTCTCTTATGATCCAGGAAGTTTGAAAATCCTAAGTTTCAAGAAACAAGTCTACTTACTCCCTTTTCACTTTTATTCCTCTCTTCATTCCCAGCGTCAACCACCAGGAAACAAGGATCACGGAGCATGTGAGAAAATGGTAATTGAGAAGTCTGATCAAGGAACACACTAAAATTGGAGGCATGAAACACTTGCAAAATTGTCCCAGTGGTCCATCTGGGGATCTTGGGAACAAGTGTCTTTCAAGCCATGACCAGTCTTTCTACTTCTTCCTCATACTTTGTATCTGGCTTGCGTACATGTCACAGAATCAGGTATGGCCCCAAAGACTTGTCTGATTAAACTGGTATATCTATCTGTACATAGCAGGGAACTCCAGATTTGTCCCTCATGAGCTCGATTTTATGAACTGTGATTAAATCTGCATAAATGTAGCCTGAGCCTGTGGGTGATCTTTTGGTCACATGTTTCTGCTACTTGGGATGTTTGCTAACTTGTGCATACGCACAAAAATGAAGAGAGAAACATAATCTTACGATGATAGGTAATAGAAGTAGAATTGAGATAGTCTGGAAACAAAATCTATGTCTGTATATGAGTATTGGGGTACAGTTAGCTATTATGATCCTTAGAAATAATCTCATTTTCTATCTGCCTTACAAGGGTCCAAATGTAGAGAAAAGTATTATTTAGGGTGAAAAAGCCAGTAAAATTAATTTCAAAAGCAGATTTTATTGAATTTAAGCAAATAAAATAAGTCTTGGAATTTACAAAGACAGAATAACATCATTATATCATTATATTATCCTTTTATCATTATGTCATTATTCAGTAATATAAAATTGAATGAAGAGAGACGAGTGCACATTGGTATTTTGAATAGTAAAATAAAATTTGAAAAAAATAGTAATAAATAAAAGCCAACAATGTATTAAAAGAATAATACACTTTGGACAATTGGGTTTTAGCCAAGTCATAAAAGTTGGCTTAACATCCAAACTTCTAGTATTTAATTCTTCAAAAGAAACTCAAAAGAAAAAAGCCATATGGTCAGCTCCATATATTGTTAGTGAGTCTTCAGACAAAATTCAATGTCTAGTCCCAATGAAAAAAAAAAACTTTTGTGAGAAGTGAAGAGAATGGTTCTACTTTAACATTATATTTTAAGGTATAGGTGCATGTGTGACTGTGTGTACATACACACATTTATCTATACACACATATGATGCAATATATAGTAATGAGATAAAACACCAAGGAATACTAACAACTAATATGCAGGTTTTAATGTATACTAAAGAAGAGAAAGGAATGAAATAACGAAATAAATGGAATGCTATATCCCGTTCTTATATAGGAAGATTTGATTTTGTAATGTAATCAGTTCTTTATCAAAATAATCTACAACTGTCATATAATCTCAATTAAAATAGCATTTTTGCCAGGTACAGCGGTTCACACTTGTAATCCCAACACTTTAGGAGGCTGAGGAAGGATAATTGCTTGAGGCCAGGAGTTCAAGATCAGCCTGGGCAATATAGTGAGACCTTGTCTCTAGAAAAATTAAAAAATTTAGCCAGGTGTGGTGGTGTGTTCCTGTAGTCTCAGCCACTTGGGAGGCTGAGGCGGGAGGATCGCTTGAGCCCAGGAGTTCCAGGCTGCAGTGAGCCATGATTGTGCCACTGCACACTCCATTCTGGGTGGCAGAGCAAGGTCTTCTTTCTAAAAAATAAAAACAAAAATAAAAAATAAAGTAGCATTTTTTGCTGGACTTAGAAAAACTGACACAAAAGTTTACCTAGACAAATTAGCATGGCAAAATATCTAGGAAGATTGTGTGAAAAGGAACGCTAAGGGTAGAGGAGTAGCCCTTCATTGCTACTGGAGTACTAACAGATTTCTTATGGCGATACAAGGAATGGAGGAATGGATGAATAAAATGACATATTTTATTCTTGTATGGAAAGAACATTATTTTGAATTGGCAGCATATATTAAATAACTACATACGTTTTGATTTATTTCTTGGCCTTGTTCAGTTCCACTGACTTCCCCCTCATTATTAAAAAACTGGATTCCTATTTCACTTCATTCAGCAAATTGAAGTTCTTTTGGCTCACATGAATTGGAAAAAAAATCATAGTGGAATGGATAAATATGTATGTAGTCATAGAAATATATTCAAGATAGATTTAGGATAAAAAGAGTATACATGAGAGTGTGTTAGAGCATCATCATATTTGTATGTATACTTATATCTATTTTTATAATTTCTCTCTCTTTCCTGACATATGAATAAAACATTTTGAAGTTTTCCTCGAAGATGATAGGTTAATTTTGGTGAGAAAATGCATTCTGGCTAGGATGCAAATAGGGTTGTATGTTGACTCCAACGTACATGCTGTATTGTTATTTTAAAAATGGCATCAGAGAAAAAAATGGCATCAGAGATTATCTTGACTGTTACTGTTTCTTACTCTTTATACTTTTCCCTATCAATAATTATGATTTTTAAATGTGTTTTCTAAGGTACTAAAACAAGAGGTGATACAGAAATAAGCTATCCCAAATATAGCATTAAGTGAAACAAACACATCGTATACTAGTTATTATATCCGGAAGGTAAGATTAAAGGAAACTTTCATTTTTTTCTTTTTGTGTTTGAAATTTATATGTATTTGCATTATATTTATCATCAAATTGCTGTGCTCAGTGGTACCTGTCTGTAGTCCCAGCTATGCGGGAGAATGAGGCAGGAGGATCCCTTGAGCCCAGGACTTTGAGGCCAGCCTGGGTAACATAATAAGACTCCATTTCTCAAAAAGGAAAACAAAAAAAAAAAAACAAAAAAAATTCCGGTCATGAGCCTGAAGTCCATTTAATCTTAAAAAACCTTTCTTAATTGTTTAATCCACTAGAGAGTAAAATTTTTTTAAGTCTTTGGGTATAAAATAGAGAATAATCAAAGAAATTTTGAATGCAGTATGTTTCTATTTGGAGAATAAAAAAAAACTTTACTGACTTTAAAAATCTTAAACCAGATTTCCTCTACTGTGGATCAGCTCTTGTGAGCTGATTTGCAAATCAGACCCATATACAAGCGAACCATATTCTGCATATACTGTATGAACATTCACCTTCATCTGGCTACCTTTAAAATGTCATAACCTTTGATCCACTCTCTCTCTGATCTGTTCCAAGGACAGAATCCTAACTACAGTAAACACTTTATATAAAAACACATTTAATTCTGTATTATTTATAGAAGAAAAAATCGAAGCAATCTAAATGTGCATGTTATGGGAATGGCTTAAACTCATGGAATTTTAAAGTAGCCATAAAATATGATTTTTCTGATGTGTTTATATTAAAGGAAAAATGCTGATTATATTATGCTAAGGGAAACAGGAAGAAAATCAATAGTCTTTGAAGTCCGAATATAACTTAAAAAAAGTTAAGACTCTTTGCATGGCTGGAAGTTTTAATGCTTTAAACTGAGTTGCTTTTGACATTTTACAACGTATGAAGACATCAATAAACTGTATAGGGTGATTTTTTTTTCCTCCACTAGAAAGAAAAGGCAAATCTACCAAGATAATTAGTTATTTAGAAAGGCTTTGACATTTATTTGACCTAAATCAAAATGAACAATATTTTGTTTCTCTTAAAGTTTGCATTTTATATGCCTCATGGAGATACTTAGCGATATTCAGCAACCTTGCAAATGGAGTGGTCTCTGCCAGACAGCTACTAACAGCTGTAGAACAATTTCAGAAGCTGCTTACCCAAGAAGTCTAATGTGGAAGGACATGGCTGTCACTGCCTGGGGAAGCAAATAGGAAAGAATATGACAAAGGAGGAAATCAGCTGTTGGACCAAAGAATTTAAACTTTGATAAAATGCCAACCGTCGAAGACAGTTGCTGTCTCACACAAAATCCCAAGAACTGTGCATACTCTACTTCTGTCAGCCTAGCAATTTGCTCAGCTATTGCTATTTTGGGAAGGAATTTCCACCAAGCTGGCGTATCTTCAGCCCCTGAGGTTTCCTCTGATTGACTGATTAACAGGTGTTGAAAAAGCCTGTTGTAGAAATATCACAGACCCAGTGTGCTCATTTGACTTCTGTAACTGTGACTGTAGTTTCATTGAATATATTGTTTCTTAAGAAGGCTTTCTGCAGGGTAAAATCAAAACAGATTATTTATAACATTTTTAGGTAATTACTTTTCCATAGAGACAGCATATGCATTTGTTAATATGCTTTATTATTTATGAATTATAAATTGAATATGGTACTAATGACTGTGCAGATGAAAGCTAAATTAATATAACACAGAGTGAACTTGTCAAAGAAATGTTGGCATTATAAGCCTAAAAATGCAGTCAGCCCTCCGTGGACTCTACATTTGGTAATTCAACCAACAGTGCATCCAAAATATTTTTAAAAAGCCAACAATACAACAATGAAACATAATACAAATAAAAACAATATAGTATAACACCTATTTATAAAGCATTTACATTGTATTAGGTATTGTAAGGAATCTGGAGATGATTTAAAGTATATGGGAAAATGTGTCTAGATTATATAAAACACTACACCATTTTTTTTTATAAGGAACTTGAGCATCTGTAGATTTTGGTATCTGCAGGGAGTCCTGAAACCAATCCCTCTTGGATACTGAGGAACAACTGTAATCATATTTTTCTAAGAGATAAAAGGAAATTGAATGGAATTAAGGCTAGGTTATCCAAGTGTACCTGATTCCTGACAAGCCAAGTCTGAATGATGAGCAGGACTTTGAATTACTTTGACAGAGGTGTACCCTTTAGGGTGCCCACTCAATCATCAGTGAAGCAGGCACCCCAGAGCCAGAAGTTTCCATGGAAGTCTTCACCTACCTTGCCTACCTCCAGTGAGTTGTGATAGGACCTCTCCTGAACCCACAAAACAGATCCAATCAAGTTCCACCTTCCATTCGTGGACTTTCCCCTCTTCATTGCCTCACACAATGTCATAGCTGGAAGAGTTGATCTTGTCTGACCTCCCAAGAGAAGATGTCTTATCCAAAATCACAAAGCTGCCAAATGTCAGCTGGGCTGAGAAGTGGCTGGTCCTACTCTTCGACTGTCTGGGCCAGCCCAGCCTGGGGAGGTGCTATCACTGCGAGGCCCATAGTCCCTGAAAGCTTCACAGAAATGGGTGAAGATGGGGAGAGAGCCTCTCACGTCCTAGTTAAAGACTGGAATAATCATTAACTTTGCTTAGTGTTGCCCAATAAACAAGCTTAGCAGATGAGTGAGAAGGCAAGGAAAGAGAATCAGACTTGGGATCTAGAAGCTGAGATGACCTAGGGACACTATTCTGCCTCAGGCCACTCTGAGGAATTGGGAGCTTCTAACTGGGCTGGGTAGGCAGCTATTACGCACTGGTGTTTATGTCTGGTATGAAAAGGTGTCTGGGGGAAGTGGGGAGATTTTAAATCAGTCAATGATCATAGGTGTGGACGGTGAGTAATAAGGAGATAAATGGAGTTCAGTAGCATAAAGGGTGAAGCCTTGTCCTTTGAGCTTTTCTGAGAAACCCAAGTGGTATGCAGCTAGAGAGGTGGGGGCTGCGGATGACAGTGGGTCAGAAAGTTGATAGGGGGACACTGATCAAGTAGAAAGCCACGGGGGATGGATGAGGACTTCAGTTATTCCTCTGAAGAAAAAAAGAAGTAGCTTTATGAGAGTAGATTAATTCAGATCAAGGAAGTGAGCCCAGGCAGAGGTTATGAGTAAAAAGGGGTGGAGTTTTACCATGTGAGTCAAGAGCGAAGAGCCTGCTGAATCATGTAGGGGTGAGGATGTTGGTGATAGGGCAGACCCCTTCCAGGGCAGAAGGGCTGGAATGCAATCAGTTCCCCACAGAAAGGACTAAGGTCTACTGTCCCAGCAATGCAAGTTCACACCTAAAAGCAAGGGTGTAGGATCAAGTCTCCAAAACCCGAGAGATCAGCTGCAGTGCATACCCTGCTCCCTGGCCTGCTCTGGTCCCTGTCCCCATCAGGGTCACTTCAGATGGCAGTGCCTGGCTTACCAGCCATCTGTCTGAAGAATTAACTCTGAGGCATTCACTAAACACACTTAGGCCATCAAACCTCACACCATATACCAACATAAATTCAGGTGCTAAATGGAAAAAACAAAACCAAAAATAACCATAATAAAATACATGCCTTTTTGTTTGTTTGTATTTTTGCTCTATGGTAGTGAAGGAGTTTTCTATCCATAAGGGCAAATGAAGGAAATATAAAGGCACAGTGCGATAAATCTGATGACTTCTAAAAGCTCCTAACTGTGAAACTAAAACAAAATCTTCATTTAAAAAGAAGAAAAGGCAAGTTAAAAAAATGAAAGGAAACCTTGGCAAGATGTGGCCTTGCAATTCAATAAGAAAAAACACATGGATAGGAAAATGAGCAGTATATTTAAAATTTATAAGACAATAGATATATGAAATAATATAGTCAGCCTTCTGTGGCTTCTACATCTGTGGATTCAACTAACCATGGATCAAAGATATTCAGAAATATTGAACATGTATACTTTTTTCTTGTCATTCTCTAAACAATACAGTATAACTGTTTACATAGTATTTACATTGTCTTAAGTATTATAAGTAATCTAGAGATGTTTTAAAATTTATACGCAAATATGCCATTTCATAAGGGACTTGAGTATCCATGGATTTTAGTATCCAAGAGGGTCCTGGGACTAGTTCCCCATGGATAACTAGGGACAGCTACATATTACATTATCTTGACTTAATTTTGTCTCAAAAACTGTCAAAAAAGCCACTAGAACAATGATCAGTATTAGAGAAAAAACAAACCAAAAAAGAAAAAAATCCAGTGTTAGATTGTCAAACACATAAGGAATACAATTTGTTATACTATTTTTATATTAAATTTCATTTCTTGATTTTTTCTTTAACATATATCCAAAACAAAAGGAACATGTATACATGAATTGTTCAAATTTTTAATAAAAGTAAATTATAAATAAGATAAAATCTCAATGTATTTGCCATGACATGCCTTCTTATCACATTCAAAGTAAAAGTCACAGTCTCTTTTGTTCTCTGGGATCAGGCATGATCTGCCTCCTCACCTTATCTTTGTGACATTCTCCCACTCTTGCCTAGTCCTTCAGCTTCAGTCACACAGGCCTCTCTAATGCTCCTTGAACCCACATGGCTCACTCTATCTCAGGGATTTCCCTGTCCCTCAGCCAGGCTTGGTCTCTCCAAGAAAAAAGAATGGCTTAACTTCCTTCCAATCTTTAGTCAAGTCACCTTCTTAGTGGGACTTTCCCTGTCTATCCTATCTAAAATTTCATCTTCTTTTCCCATCAGGATTTGATATCTCCTCTTCTCTATGTATTTTTTCTCTTATAGCTTATTTTTATCTAACACAATGGACTTTTTACTTCTCTTGTTATTGTTTATATTCTTTACTAGAATGTAAACTCTGAAGGAAGGAGCTTTTAATATTTTGTATCAGTGTATAAAAAGTGTCTGGCGTAGTAGGTCACCATACATACATGTTTAGTGAATCCCTAGAAAGGAATGTCCAGAAATTACGATGTTTGAATGCATATGGATTGATGTTACTGTTGCCACTCAACACAAGGCTTTAAGACTTTTTAAGACAGAGTAAGACCCTGTTATCTGTCTCATAACTCAAGGAAGGACAAGCTACCTAGTGCTACATTCATGGTTCTCAGTATTTCCTGAAGAGAATAATAATAATGATACCTGCATCCTATTGCTTTGTGTCTGATCTCTTTACAACATTGAATTCACTTAATCCTTTAACAACTCTGTGGATTGTTTTTAACTCCCATTTTAGAGATGAAAGACAGAGGTTAACTTACCCAATACACTGAAGCTAATATGTGATGGAACTGTTATTAGAGAGATCCTCTGAATCAAAACACTTATTTGTCACCATTAAGGTATAGTGTTTGGGAGCTCTAAAAAAAGATGAAATACCAATAGGCAGATTAATCTGAAAGCAATGAGGAAATGCTAATGGATTTTAAGACAGGGAGTAACATGATCAGGTTTACATGCTAGAGAAATTACCTTGGCAGGAGAGTGGAAAACAGAATGGAGAGAACAGGCTGGAGTCAGGAAATGAATAGGCTTTTGCAATAAATCAGATGACAACACATGAGGCTCATTCCAGTGAGTGGAAGGAATGACATAAAAGAGAATATGGAATTCAGATGTATCAACTGTGGTGAGCCAAGATCATGCCATTGCACTCCAGCCTGGGAGACAGATCAAGACCCTGATTCAAGGAAAAAAAAAAAAAAGAAAAGAAAAAGAAAGGAGAGGCTGGTATAAAATCTTGAATATCACCAATAGGTCAATAAATCGTGGACTATATAGCACTGTTTGAATTTGGCAATTAATAGGTCATCATGAATGATGTTTGGCAGAGGAGCTTCAGGGCAGATTCTGGTCTAAAGATAGACTAGACCAATAATCTTTAGGACTTTGAAGGAGAAGTGGAGATGATGACTGTATACCCTTATGAAGTGCCATGATCAAAAGGAGGAGATGAGGCCCTGGTGTGGTGGTTCACACCTGTAATCCCAGCACTTTGGGAGGTTGAGGCGGGCAGATCACCTGAGGTCAGGAGTTCGAAACCAGCCTGGCCAACATGGTGAAACCCCATCTCTACTAAAAATACAAAAATTAGCCAGGCATGGTGGCATGCACTTGTAATCTCAGCTAACCAGGTGGCTGAGGCAGGAGAATCGCTGGAACCCGGGGGGCAGAGGCTGCAGTGAGCCGAGATCATGCCACTGTACTCCAGCCTAGGCGACAGCAAGACTCCGTCAAAAAAAAAAAAAAAAAAAAAAAGTGAAATAGGGCAGGGCTCATTCTTGTAATTGTTTTGGAGGGGAAAGTGACTTTATCATTTTAATGGAATGAATAGTAAATGCCAGTTGCATTAGATTCCTATTGTTGCTATAGCAAGTTACCACAAACTTGGTGACTTAAAACACACATTTGTTATAATTCTGGAGGTCTGAAGCCTAAAAATCAAGGTATTGGTAGGGCTACATTATTTCTAGGGGGTCTAACGGGGAGTCTGTTTCCTTACCTTTTCCAGCTTCTACAGGGCACATGTATTACTACTTAGCTTGTGGTCCCTTTCTCCATGTATAAGCCAGCAGCACAGCATCTTCTCTCTCCTCTGATCTCCCATTTCTCTCTTACAAGGACCCTTGAGATTACATCGGGCCTACTCTGGAAAATCTAGGATAATCCTCCATCTCAAGATCTTTAAATTAATCACATGCAAAGTTCATTTTGCCCTGTAAGGTAACATGCACACATTCTGGGGATTAGGGCATGCACAGCTTTGGGAGCCATTTATTGGTCATTGCACTCTCTGCCCCAAACATTCTCATCAATTCCATATGCAAAATGAGCCATTCCAAGGTCCCCCCAAAGTCCTAATCTATTATAGTATCAACTTAAGTCCAAAAATCCCATCTAAATCTCATCTGCTGAAAAGACCTAAATGATTAAATCAGGTATAGTTGAGACTTTGGGTATGAACCATCCTGAGGCAAAATTTCTCTCCATATGTGAAGCTTTAAGACTAGAAAACAAGTTATTTGCTCCCAAAATACAATGGTGGAACAGGAATAGGGTACCAGTTACAGATATTCCTGTTCACAAAGGGAGAAAATAGAAGGAGAAAAAGCCAAGAAATTTCAAAAATCTGCAAGGCTAACTCCATAGGTTTTAAGGCCTGTGAATAACCATTTGTGTCTCTAGGCTCTGCCCTCAGAGTCATCCTTCATGAAAGATAGCACAAGTTTGGGGCTGAATAGTTTTATCAGACTGTTTATTGCTTATGGAATTTTGGGAGTCCTATAACCGTCTTTCATTTTATTCTCTCTCTGTACCTTTCAGTTCAAGCTGGCAGTGTTTCTGCTGATATTCTCAGAAATCTTTTGGATTTCCTGTGTATGTCACAGAGATCTTTTTGAAGCACTAGCAAAACGTTGTCCAGCTGTACTCATGACTTTTTCTCCGGAGTACGTTTTCCCAGCAGTGAGTCTCTTACTTTTACCATCCTTTGCAGTCTTGAAATCCTGATAATTTCCCACATTATCCTTGTCCTGGTTCCTTTTTGATAATAGTCCTTCCCTCTTATAAGGACCCTTCTGATTATATCAGGTCCCCAGATAATCCAGGGTAATTTCCCCATCTCAAGATTCTTAGGAATATCTGCAAAGTTCTTTTTGCAACAGAAGATGACATATTTATAGGTACAAGGATTAGGACATAGATGTCTTTGGAAGACCACTATTCAGTCTACCACAGCTGTAAATAGAGAGAGGTTAACAATATAGGAATGGAGTGAGATTCCTGAGGAAGCTGGAGGTAACCAACTCAAAAGGGAGTGGTTATATTGTATGTGGAGCATGTCATGGGCTTCTTGGACTAGATGGAGGTGTCAGACAGTTGAGAGGAGTCTCTTTAAAACAGATATATTCTTAGTGGACTTGAAGAGAACAGCAAGATGCTGTAGGGTTTTAAGGGCCACTGTAAAAAAGATCAGGGACCTATAGTCATAAACAGTAAATCTGAGGTGAAAAATATTAGACAATTTCCTTCAATGTCCTGGTAAGGGCAAAAAATGGTTTACTAGATTGAGGTGATCAAGTTGCAGGGAAGGTGCAGAGGAAAGAGAGTGGATGAAGCAGTTGAGAATGTTAGTGAGAGGAAGGTTCAGTGCCTGTTCACAGAGTTGATCCTGGGGAGGTGAAAGAGTGGGGCTCCTAAGGAGACTGAGAGATTGAGGCAAGGGGGAAGTCTCTAAAAAGTGGAAATGGAGTTTATGATTTTCAAGTTTCTGGATAATGTCCAGGCTGGAGTTATGGTAACATATTATTAAAGTGGAAGAGAACTGGATATTGATTTGGAGTAGGGTCTGCTTATGTGCATTGTACATATACTTTGCAGTGGGAAGTGGGATGTGTGGAGTTAACATCTAGGGAATCCCCACCTGATACATCTATATCTTTAAGAGAGAAAAACAACAGCAGACAGTCAATTATATTAAGAACATGTAGGGCCCACTTCTACAACCAAAAGAGGAAATCCCCATTAAATTGTATGTGCTTTGGGGGCGGAATAATGACACTGTAGTATTTAAAAGAACTGGAATGAGATAATATATACAGAGAATATTGTAGATATTATCTTTGGAATTAAATTTTGAAGTCTTGGCTACCATTAACTACCTGTAGGGTCATCGACAAGTAATTGAATTCTCTAAGCCTTATTTACCTCATCCATAAAATAGCAACAGTAAAGTTGCTCATGGGATTTCTGTGAGATTTAATGTGATAATACATGTTAAGGGCTTAGCCTATTGCCTGGCACATAAAAAGCTCAATGAATGCTTTTACAGCAAAGCCCAATTTTCTGCTGCTAGCAAATGCATTCTTATGATACAAAGGTCCAGTATCAGATGCTAGAGAGGAATTCTTCTGAGATGAACTCATGACTTAATCATGAGTCATTTCAGGTTCTTTCTCAATGTCATCCTCATTGAGAAAGAGAATCATAACTATTTTCAACCAAACATAAAATTAAAGAAAAATCCTGACAGAAGTGAGCAATGTTTTCACCTCCTTTTCGAAGCCACTTTATATTCCAGAGTCTGAGAAAAAACTTTGTTCTTCTGGGCTCTTTCTATTGTGAACAAGTCACTTCCACCCTTTCCTTTTCTTGAAGACATAACTTCCGGTTTCGATTTCTCTGCATTTATTACCCAATGCCGTTACTGGGGCACCCTCACCACCACCTTGAATCTCAATACATTCTGCACATGCATAACGTCATGGAATTAAGCGTCTGGAGCACTAAAGACCATGATGGGCTGGGGTTGAAACTCGAATTTCAAACATTAATGAGCTTGATGACAAAACTAAAGAGCATTCTTCTTCTCAATTTAAATTCTCTGTGATAGATGATTGGTCTTTCAAATGTTCACACTGGACAGCTATACTATTGGAAATTTTTCATAAAATGAACTTCTTAGGACAGAAACTCAAAGCCCCTAATCCTTTTTTACTCCATTTTTGCATGTCCAGTACCTTGCCAGAAAAGAAAAACGCCACACCTCAGCATAGACTTTCATAGTGCTTAGCGTGCTGCGTTTACTCTCAGCCTCAATTCCTTGTTTAGAGTCCCAGATTTCTCTGCTTTCTTTCCCTTTACATTTACATGTATGTCCCAGATAGCATATCATCGCTTCTACTATTACTTCCCTAAGATTCTCAGAGTAAACCAATGCAGACCTATATTCTACCTCCAGAAAACTGCGGAAATCGAAAAGGCCTCGCGGTGGAGAAAAGAAACCGAAACTAACTCCCTAGATACAAACTCAGGCGCTGGCTGCTGTGTGGCTCAGAGCGCCCAGTCCGACGCCAGGCTCTGCGCTCGGTCCCCTCTGCTCCACCTCCTCCCCGCGGGGCGTGCAGCTCCGAAGCTCTTTGGACCTAGCAGGTTCGGCGGCCGGGGTGAGGATTGCGGGTGACGTCGGGTGTCGCTAGGGACCCTGGAGCGGAGCTGTCCCGCGGGGGTTCTAGGTTTCCTTCAACATCCAGATGGACCGGGCGGGGAGGTGGCCTGGTGGCTTCGTGCGCGCCGGGCGAGGGGAGCAGGGGCGCCCACTGGGCTCGGGCGGCAGCTTCGCGGAGAGGTAGGGAAGAGGGACAACCGCCGTGAGAGAGGAGAGTGCTCAGGCATTTAACGGGTCCTCTGCACCGGAGGGGGCCTGGGGATCTGGGGTGCTGAGGAGAAAGTAAGGGTCACCACATCTGAGCACAGCCAATCGAACCTGGACATTGACAGGCAGCAAGCCGCTTCCCTTTTTTCCGTCTTGTATTTAAGCTCTTTTTTTTTTTTTTTTTTTTTTTTTGAGTCAGTCTCGCTCTGTCGCCCAGGCTGGAGTGCAGTGGCGTTATCTCTGCTCACTGCAACCTCCACCTTCCGGGTTCACGCTATTCTCCTGCCTCAACCTCCCGAGTAGCTGGGACTACAGGCACCCACCACCACGCCCGGCTAATGTTTTATTTTTTATTTTTAGTAGAGACAGGGTTTCACCATGTTAGCCAGGATGGTCTCGATCTCCTGACCTCGTGACCCGCCCGCCTAGGCCTCCCAAAGTGCTGGGATTACAGGCGTGAGCCACCGCGCCCGGCCGGATTTAAGCTCTTAATAGCGGAAATAAGGTTTTACTATTTCTCTGGAAAGGTACTTCGTTCTCTTTTCCCGCTTCTCTTTTGTTTACAAAGTTACATTGATAAATTTATAATAAACTTCTCAAGGTTTTCCATAATCGAAGAAGCTGACATCGTCCGTGATGGGGCCTTAAGGATTATGAAAGCTCCTAATGACTGCTAGAAAAAGCGGTCAGAACCAAACAGAAGCAAGTCCTTGAAAGACACAATAAGTCCAAACCATAACATCAACGACATACAGACCTTCATGATTTCGAGTGTTCTCCTGAAAGCAGTAACATACCATTCAATCTAAGATTTGCAGTTTGAAGTTTAGTGGAACTCAGGTGCTGAGAGTTGAGGGTACTAAAATAAATGAGGGTGAGTTATGCTTCCAAGGCTCTTCGCCTTCTATCCCAAAGATATTGGGGATAGTTTAGTGTGAATCCTTCCTGATACTCTACAAAGAGACAAGTTTTTGTCTATAGCTCCTATCTGTCTATCCATCCATCCATCCATCCATCCATCCATCCATCCATCCATCATCCAGCCATCCAACCATCCATCCATCGATCGATCCATCATCTGTCTATCTCTAGATCCATACACTTTAAAAGATATTTTGGCTGTCATACTGGTATGCTTTTCTCGGTTCATGATTTATTGGTACCTGTCAGTCTTACTTAGTAATTGCTGTATGATACCCCATGGTATGCTGGGTCATAATTGATCAGTTTTATTTGAAGCAGAAGAGAAAGACATAAAACAAAAATTAAATGCCCTTCTCTACTACTTTCCCCTTCATACTTAGTCTCACAGTTTTAGTTCTCCTGAGGCGTTACCACTCCAAAGATATACATTTCTTTCTTGGTTGCTTATAAATTATATGCTTACAAATCAGTCTTTTGTTTTATCTACTTTAGACAGACTCCGACGACTCCCTGTGAAAGAAATACTTCTAATATGAATTATATATTTTTAAAAATTCTTCTCATGATTAGCTTTATGGCTTTTAATAAAATACCCATGTTAATTATCATCCACGGCTATGTTGATGTGGGTGGAAATCTCTGTGGTTTTCCCTACTGCAGGCTCATTTTCTGCTTTGTAAGTATGGAGACCTGCTGGTTGATTTACTGATATCACCCTTTTTTATAACCTGCTGCTTGTTTTACTGATGTAACCATTTTTAAGGCAGCTCATAGTTTATTTGGAAATACAATTCTCTAAGAAATGTATCCAGCTTCTTATGCTCTAGTTAGTTCCCTATGCCGTTAATTACACCCAGAGAGTTTCTATTTTCATCCTAATTCCCTCTCAAATTAGCATAATCTGTCTTAAGTTCATTTGAAATGATAGTCTGGCCTGGGAAGGTAACACCTCCACCTAATACTTGCAGCAAGGCTAAGTCCTTCTGTTTAACTGAGAATTCTTTATGAGTCTTTGTTGAGCAAGGTTTTTTTTTTTTTTTTTTTTTGTCCTATCACTTTTTATTTGCAGTACAGAAGCTGTCACCTGTGCGACCCAAATTTCTTGGCTCCCTTCCTTCTTCTCCTCCTTTCCCCTCCCCTCCCCTCCCCTTCCCTTCCCTTCCTTTTTAAAATAGGGATGTGGTCTCATTTTGTTGCCCAGGTTGGTCTCCAACTCTTGGCCTTGAGCAGTCCTCCCACATCGGCTTCCCAAAGGGCTGGGATTATAGGTATGAGGCACTGTGTCCAGCCAATTCTCTTCTTTCCAGCTCTGCTTTCATACCACCCAGTTCTGTCTTAAGACATTTCTCTTTCCCATTCTTCCTTGGTCATAGCTTCTCAAAAACAGCAACTAAAACACTATAGACATTGACCATCAACCTTTTCCAATCACTTTTCTGTGAGCATCAGGCTTGTTGGCATGTGGTTGGCTTCCTAGTTTTGAAGGGGATGATTTTTACCAGATATTTTGCTTTGCATCACCTGGGTTTCCAACTTTTAAGCCCAAGAAGCCTAGTTTCTCACTGCCTATTATCTGTCCATTAGGGTGGAGATACATACCATGTTTGATTGGTTTTATAATCTGCGTCTTCTCTTTTTACATCTAAGATGAGGATGAAAATTACAAACCTGTGGTATGTTATGGTTTAATTGTTAGTATTAAGAAAATTAGTGGTACATAAAATGATGGTGTATCTTGCAATTCATGGATTTTTAGATTAAAAGAACGATAGCACTATACCATTATGCAATGATAGGAAGGATTTCACTTTTTTTTTTTTTTTTTATTTTTTTATTTTTTAGACAGAGTCTTGCTCTGTCGCCCAGGCTGGAGTGCAGTGGCGTGATCTCGGCTCACTGCAAGCTCCGCCTCCCAGGTTTATGCCATTCTCCTGCCTCAGCCTCCTGAGTAGCTGGGACTACAGGTGCCTGCCACCACGCCTGGCTAATTTTTTGTATTTTTAGTAGAGACAGGGTTTCACCATGTTAGCCAGGATGGTCTCGATCTCCTGGCCTTGTGATCCGTCCGCCTCGGCCTCCCAAAGTGCTGGGATTACAGACGTGAGCCACCGCGCCCAGCCAAGATTTCACTTTTGTACCAATTTCTGTAGCAGTAAGGGAATGCTAACTTCGGTAGCAATTACAACTTCTAAATTTCAGTGGCATTACACAATAGAAATTTATATATATTGTCCTTCTAAGAGTTCAAAGCAGATTTTCCTGGCCAGTGGGCCCAATAGTGATTCAGGGACCCAGTTTCTTTCATATAGTGGTTCCACTGTTCCCTGGAGTCTTAATGTTCTTTGCACCTAACTTTTTAAAAGAGAAGAGTAGAGAAGGTATACTTACTTCTCGAAAGTCTGGCTATCACTTCCACTCACGTTCCATTGGTAAGACTAATTTCATGGCTATCTCCAGATGCAAAAGAATGGGGAAAATGTAGTCATTGGCCAGATCACTGCTTCTCAGTGATAATTCTTAAATGTGGAAAGAGGAGCATGAATTTTAGTGGATAGTTGATACCTCTGATCCGATACATATGATTTTTTTTTCAATTTTTTTAACTTCCATCAGAATCCAAAAGAAAGTCTTCACATTAGAGTTGGTGTATAAATGTCTTGTTTTTTAATCTATAGGATTCCCTCTTTCTCTCTCTCTTTCTTCATCTCTGACTCTTTGTCTCCCCTCGCTATTCTCTGTTAGTTCTTAAAATTAGAGGCATAATCAGTTCTTTTTAATTTTTTATATTTTTGTTAAGAGTTCACATAGATGGCATCATATTCCATTCAGAGACAGAGAATGTCTTGCTATCTCCATTTTTATGGTATTAGTATCCATTGATGTTCAATATCTAGATCCATTAATTTATTAGATGTTTCAAAATGAGGAAAATATAAATTCCTCATTTCTTCTTTTATTTTTTTGAACTGGGTTACTTCTGTAAAGACAAACTTCTCATACTATTTACTTAATCAGAGTTACACTTTGTATTGACAATAGGGGATAAGTGTTTGCTTGTTTGTTTTTTCATTGCAAAACATGTTCTTTTTAAAAACTTTTATTTCTTAAATCTTTATTTTTTGATTTATCTTCTCTCTTAGTTTGCTAAAGCTGCCATAACAAAATATTATAGAGTGGTGGCTTAAACAACAGAAATTTATTTCTCACTATTCTGGAGGCTGTGAAGTACAAGATCAAGATTCTGGCTGATTCAGTTTCTGGTGAGGTGAGGGCTGTCTTCCTGGCTTGTACATGACTACTTTGTTGCTGTGTTCTGAGAGAGAGAGTGAGCAAGCAGGAGCAAAGGGGGAGGGGCGGGGTGGAGGGGAGAAGGGAGAAGGGAGAGAGTATGAGCTCTCTGATGTTTCTTCTTAAGAAGACACCAGTCCTATCAGATAAGGACCCTATCCTTATAGCCTCCTCTAATCCTAATTACCTCCTGAAGCCCCCATCTCCAATTACCATCACACTGGGGTTTAGGGCTTTAAAATATGAATTTTGGGGGGACATAAACATTTAGTATATAACATTATCTTTGAATGCTATTTCTGGGCTCCCTATTTTTTTTTTTATAAATGATAATAATAGCATTCCTACTCTTTTCCTAACATTTTTCCCTCTTTGTACTTCTCAAATTGGTTAGCTATTTTAATATATTGTCAATGTTCAAAGCATTTACATTTTGGTTCTCTGATTAAATTAAGTTCATTGTTATTTGTCTATACATTGAGTCTAAAAATTGAAAAACAAACACAACATAACTGTATACATAGTATTCATTATGGAGTCAAGTTTTGTGATCAGATCCAAATAGGAAATGCATTCTATATAATTAAAACTTGATTACAGTAGACTTTTCAAAGCATTAAAGAAGATGAAAGACATTGGTCATATGTCAGAGCATTCAGTGTTGGCCATAATGTTAAAAGAGCTGACTTTAATCAGTTTTCACTATGTCCAGGTGCTTTTTAAGCAGTTTATATATTAACACATTTTATCTTGACAACCCTAGGATAATAATAGTATTCCAAATTCGCAGACAGGAAACAGAAACAGAGATGGTAAGCAATTTGCCTCAGGCCACACAACTAGTTAGTTGTAGAATTAGGAATTCAACCCAGGCATCCTGGTTTCAGAGCTCATGTTCTTATTCACTTTAATGCCTCTTTCATTTTGATTCTTTTGTGGCTAAAATGTCTTTCTTTTTTGCCAGACGTTAGATTTTCTCTTTATCTTTGGAGTACTGAAATTTTATCAGGATATATCTAGCTGTGGCTTTCTCTTTTTTCATCAAACTTGTTTTGTTTTTGGAGAACCTTTTTAATCCAGGGATTCATATTTTTCTTCAGCCCTGAGGCAGTCTTCTTAAATTACATTTTCTCACAGTATGTTTTCAATTATTTTCACCACTCGTTCTGGTATCCCAGTTATTTCCTCCAGGATTACCTTTTAATGGATTATATAAGCTTTGATCAATCTTTCATGTGTCTTAATATTTCTTTTATTTCTATCTCATTGTCTTTCTGGACTCTGTCTTTTAACTTGGGATTCTGTTTTATTGTTCAGCAAACTAATTTATTTTATATCTGCAATCTTGCTTTGAATTTTCAAGAGTGCTTTCTTGTTCCTGTATTTTTTTCTTTTCAATAGCAGCATGCAAGCTCCTATTTCATAGATTCAGTATCTTTGATTCTGTATGAAAATTCTAGTGGAATTTTTTAAAGTTCTCTTCTGACTTCTAAATTATCTCTTTTTCTCAGTATGTCTTTTAGAATATTTTGATGTTTTTTAGTTTGTTTATTTATTTGTCTTCATTTTTGGTGTTTATTTTCTGTCTGATCAGTATTTTATATCTGACGATCCTTAATTTTATATTCATACTATAAATTTTAAAAATTACAGTGCTTAATAAAAAAGCTGTTTTAGGCTTTCCTAACCTGTCTCTCTCTTAAATGGGAGGGGCTCTTTGAATGACCACTCCATTCACTCCTTCAGGGCTCATCTGAAATGTCACTTTCTTGGAGATACTGTCTGTAGCAATCCTGTCCAATTCGTTATAACTCTTTTATTTTTCAAATAGTGCTTAACTTTTAAATATTTAAAATTTTATTAATGTTTTTCCACTAAATGATAAGCTCCTAGAGTGCAGCAAAGCCTACTTTTGTCCTTTTCACTGTACTCCCACCCCCAAGTGCAGCGCCTGTCACACAGCAGGTGTTTGCTCATTCAATAGTTGTTGAATAAATGCATTCTGCTTTCTGTCCCTTCAGTTTCACAGAGACTGTACTTACTTTGGCTATAAATACTTTTCTACTTACCAATCCTGTGGCAATGTTGAGTTCTAACCATATTTTGCTGCTATTCTTTATGGTTAATATGAAGTGAAGAAGTGAGTTCTCCCAGAATCACCTCCCAAGACAAGGATTTGAGTGCCAAAAGTTCATTTTGGGAGTGATCAGGAGTGGCCAGAAACTTATTTTGGGGGTGACCCAGAGTCACTAATAAGCAGCATTCAGTGATTTCTTCTACCTGTGATATATACTCATTTCTTCAGTTATCTTTAGTAATCAAATGACTTGATAGTTCTATTTCTAGCCCAGAAACTTGGCCACCTTTCAGTGTGCTTTGTTCAAGCCCCATCGTCCATCCTCCTGTCCTTGCTAGGATCTGAGGAGTCATCCGTGACACTCCCAACTCTCCCTTCCCATGTGGAATCTATTGCCAAACTATGTCACATTTATCTTCAAAATGGCCCCCCAATAAATCCACATCTCTCCAGCTCTAAATAGCACCACATTAGCTCAAACCACCATCATCTTTCTACAGGACTATTTCAGTAGCTTTCTTTATGCACCTCCCCATCCAATCTGCTCTCTCTACTAAAGATAGAGTAATGTTTACCAAGTGCAAGTGTAATCAAATTACAATCAGTTTAAAACCCATCAATGGCTGAGTTTAGCTCTGAGGATGAAGACAAAACACCTTAAAATTCCTTAAAAGACTGCCTAGCTTCCTTTTTCTCTAACCTTATCTGACACAGCCTTACCCTCTGCTGCAGCCGCACTAACTTCTTTTCTGAATCTTGTACTTTCCATACTGTCCTCTGTCACAGGGCCTTTGCACATGCTGTTCTGTTTGCCAAGAATACTTTTTATTGCTTTTTTTGGGAGGCAAATTAACTATAAGGGAGTACTCATTCCTTCAGATCTCAGTTCATGCATTAATTCCTTAGGGAAGCCACCCTCATCTCTGTGCCTTTTGTCACATTTGTGATTTGAAATTTTTTGTATGATTATTTGATCAATCTTTGCTTATTTACTAGACTGCTTGCTCTGTGGAAATTGTAACCATATTTTTTGGGTCCATTTCTTTGTTTTAGGAATAACTGCAGTTCTATTTTTTTCTTTTATTACAGAGGTGCCATTCACATCAAATGTAGCCATTTTAGAGGTGTCAAAATAAATCAGCCATATTTAATAAATTCCAGCTCTACTCTTCTACCCTGTAGCCCAAGAAGCAGCAACGATGGGTAATTCTCAATCTTTGATATTTGTAGCCTATAAAGCAACAATCTTGTAAGATATTCAGATTCAATAATGTTACAAAGTAATTGGATGTCTATATTTCATTTCCTTAATAATTACTAAATTATATAGCTGTGTAAAAATATTGATGGCTCAAAAAATCTCCTTATTTTTAGGGTCAAAGGATCATGCAGTATTTTTCAGGGAAATGACACAGTTAATTTTGAATGAAATGCCAAAAGCTAGGTAAGTACTTTGAAGTAAAAAAGAAGGAGCTATACTATTGTATGCTCTGTGTTTCCACATCCCTCTTAACCCGTATACATATACATGATCACTCAACCTGTTTATCTTGGAGCAGCTTGGAGATGATGGGAACGCACTCTTCTTCCTATAGTTGTCTTAGCTGTCACTGAACAGATTGTTTCCTAAAACAATCAGATTCATGGAGCTGGGAGTTATATATGTCCTTATCCAGAATAACAGGCTTTAGAATCATATTCTCAAGTTCAAATCCTGGCTCTGCCATTTAGCATTGGATAATTTCCTTTGCCTCTCTGAGCCTAATTTTATTTTAATAAAATAGTAATTGTGCTATCTCCTTCTTATAAAGGACAGTTGCTTAAATGAGGTATTTGAAAAGGCATCATGGACTGGCATGAGGTACTCAAACAGTAGCTTATGCAATAATAGTAACAACAACAGCAACAAAGTCTCTGTGAAACATCTGTGATTTTTATTCTCTTTGATTTTTATTTTAGGTATTCCAGCATATTAAATGATTTTGTGGAATCTAATTTTTTTGTGATTGATGGAGATTCCTTGCTTGTCACATGCCTGGGTGTAAAATCATTCAAGTGGGGACAGAATCTCCACTTTTTCTATCTGGTTGAATGCTATCTTGTGGATCTTCTGAGTAACGGAGGACAATTCGCCATAGTTTTCTTTAAGGTAATATATGATGATTGATGTTGTTTTAGTCCTTTGAAGACTATAACTGAAATGTCTTAACCTAAAGAGCCTTTGACCTAAAATGAAGCATGTCATCATAGAAAATATAAAAAGACAGGTTAACAAAAGAAAAAATTACCCATAATTTCACTACTCAGAGATAACCATTCTTTATTTTTTATTTTATTAAATTTTTTTCCCTCAACTCTATGTTCCCACATTCACAATATAGATCAGGCACAGAGCCTGGGCTGAGGGGTATATTGGGTAGGTTTACTCTACCTCCTTTTCTATATAGTCAGTGTAAGAATTCAGCATGTGGTAAGCACCAGCAAGCCCATTCTTTAAGTTTCAATATTTTATTATAAAAGTTCAAATACAGATAAGTTGAAAGGTTGTAGAGCAAATATCTATATCCCACCATCTAAATCCTACAATTACATTTTATTTTACTTACTTCTTCATATATCTGTAAGCTTATCCATGCCTTTATTCACCTGTCAATCCTTTTATTTTGGGGGTACGTTTCAAAATAGTTGTAGACATTACATTTACTCTGAAACACTTCATCATACATGCCATTAACTAGAGTTCGGTACTTATTTGCAGGTTTTTTTGATGGTAAAATTTACATGAAATAAAATGCACAGATCTTAAATGTGTTACAAAAAGTTTTGCTCCAACCTAATGCCATTTAACGAGCTTTGGCACGTGCATAGTATTTACCAGTACATTGAGTTTTGACACACGCATGCACGTGTAACCCAAACTCTTGTTCCACAATATGTCTTCTCATGCCCCTGCCCAGTCCATCCTCATCCCATCCCCTAGAAGCAACCACTGTTTAAATCCTTTCTATTGCCTTCTTGAGTTTTGCCTGTTGTAGAACTTTCTTTTTTTTTTTAGATGGAGTTTCGCTCTTTTTGCACAGGCTGGGGTGCAATGCCGTGATCTCGGCTCACTGCAACCTCCACCTCCTAGGTTCAAGTGATTCTACTCTCTCAGCCTCCCAAGTAGCTGGGATTACAGGCGTGTGCCACCATGCTCAGCTAATTTTTGTATTTTTAGTAGAGACAGGGTTTCATCATATTGGTCAGGCTGGTGTTGAACACCTGACCTGAGACAATCCACCCACCTTGGTCTCCCAAAGTTCTAGAACTTTTAATAAATAGAATTTTACAATATGAACTCTTTGTATAAACCTTTCATTCAACATAATATTTTTTAGAGGCATCCATTTTTTTGTGTGCAGTGGTATTTTGTTCTTTTTATCACTTTTGAGTAAGGTTTTATTGTAGAAATGTGCCACGGTTTGTTTACCCATTTTCTTGTTGAGTGGACACTTTCCTGTTGAGCAGTCTCTTTCAATATCTTGCCTAGATGAATAAAGCTACTATGTGCATTCACATGCAAGTCTTCGTGTGGACGTAAGTTTTTATTTTCCTTGTGCATGTATCTGTGATTGAAATATATGTTTTATAAAACTGCCAAAGCTTTTCCTAAGGTAGTTGTGCCCCTTTACACTCACTCCAGCAATGAATAACAGTTCTGGTGCCCTGTGTAGTTGCAAACATTTGTATTTGGTCAGTCCAGCCATTCTGGTAGATGTTATGTCCCTGTGTTTTAATTGGTATTTATCAAATGGCTAATGATGTTGCCTACTTTTTCAAGTGCTTATTGTTCATTTGTATACTATGACTTGTGAAGCATCTGCTCGTATCTTTTGACCATTTTAAATTGGGTTCTTTATCTTTTTAATATTGAGTTGTAGTAGTTCTTGATATATTCTGTATACAACCTCTTGTCATGTATATTATTGCAAATATATTTTCCCAGTCTGTGGCTTGTCACTTCATTTTGAGACGGAGTCTCGCTCTGTCACGTAGGCTGGAGTGCAGTGGCGCAATCTTGGCTCACTGCAACCTCTGCCTCCCGGGTTCATGCCATTCTCCTGCCTCAGCCTCCTAAGTACTTGGAACTACAGGCATGCGCTACCATGCCCGGCTAATTTTTTTGTATTTTTAGTAGACATGGGGTTTCATCGTGTTAGCGGGATGGTCTTGATCTCCGGACCTCGTGATCTACCCGCCTCTGCCTCCCAAAGTGCTGGGATTACAGGCATCAGCCACCGTGCCCGGCTGCCACTTAATTTTCTTAGTACTATCTTTGGATGACCAGATATTTTAATTTTGGTGAAATCTAACTTATTATTCCTTAATGGTTATTGTGCCTGTATCCTGATAAGAATCATTGCCTATCTCTTAGTCACAAAGATATTTTCCTATATTTATTAATAATTCTAGAAGTATGTAGTTTCAGCTTTTGCATTTTGGTCTATGATATTTCTTGAATTAATTTTTGTGTGTTTGTGGTGTGAATGGGGGATTGAGGTTGATTTGTTCCAGCATCCATTGTTGAGAACATTTTTCTTCTACCAGTGGATTGCTTTGGTTTCTTCATCAAAAATCAAATGATTATATATGTGTAGGTCCATTTCTGGGCTTTCTACTATGTTCCATCAAAGGATTTAACAAATTACCAGTACCACAATGTCCTGATTTGTGTAATTTTATAGTAAATCTTGAAGCCCACTTTGTTCTTCTTTGTTTAACTTTGGCTATTCTAGGTTCTCTGCATTTCCACACGAATTTTAGAATCAGCTTGCCAATTTCTATTTAAAAAGAACGATGGGATTTTAATGATATTCATTAAATTTGTAGACCAATATAGTCTTTCAGTTAGTGAACACAATATGTATCTCTGTTTTTTAAGATCTCTAATTTATTTTATCAGTTTTGTAGTCTTCAGTGTGGAGGCGTTGCACATCTTTTGCTAAATCTATTTCAAGATATTTCATGTTTTGATCTTACTGTAAATTGAATTTTTAAAAATAATTTTTTAGTTTTTGCTGCTTGTATATAGAAGTAGAATTGATTTTTGTTTGTTAACTGGTATCCTGCAATCTTATTAAAACAACTTATTAATTTCAGTGGCTTATTTGTATATTTCTTAGATTTTTCAATGTCTTCAGTGAATAAATACATGCTTATTTCTTATTTTCCAATTTTATTTTTTAATTGCTTTTTCTTGCCTTATTACAGTGATTGGCACCTCTAGAAATGCTGAAGTAGAGTGAGTGGGAATCTTTACCTGGTTCTTGATCTTAAAGGGAAAGTGTCCATTATTTCCCTACTAGGTATCATATTAGCTGTAGTTATTTTACGTATATCCATTATCAAATTGAGAAAATTTCTTCTTATTTTAGGTTTTCTGAGAGTTTCTATAATTAATAGGTGTTACATTTTAAAAAATGCTTTTTCTACATTTATGGAAACTCTGATACACCTTTCCTCTTTTACTTTCTTAATTTGGTAGATTACATTAAGTGATTTTTAAATATTAATTCAATCTTTTATTCCTGGGAAAACCTTAGTTGGTCATGATAGATATCCTTTCTTTAATATATTGCTGGGTTTGATTTGCTAATATTTTAAGTGTTTTTGGTATATAGTCATGAAAAACATTAATCTGTAATTTTACTTATTTATTTATTTATTTATTTATTTATTTATTTATTTATTTGAGATGGAGTCTCACTCTGTAGCCCAGGCTGGAGTACAAAGGCACGGTCTCGGCTCACTGCAACCTTCGCCTCCCAGGTGCAAGCAATTCTTCTATCTCAGCCTCCTGTGTAGCTGGGATTACAGGCATGCGCCACCATGCCTGGCTGATTTTTGTATTTTTAGCAAAGATGGGGTTTCCCCATGTTGGTCAGGCTGGTCTTGAACTCTGGACCTCAGGTGATCCGCCTGCTTCAGCCTCCCAAAGTGCTGAGATTACAGGCATGAGCCACCGTGCCAGGCCAATTTTATTTTTTATAATGCCTTCGTTTGGTTTTGGTATCAGGATCATGCCGACCTGGTGAATGTGTTGAAAAGTCCATTTTCCTCTTCTATTTTCTGAAAAAGTCTTTATGAGATTGGTATTATTTCCTCAGACGAATTTGATAAAATTTGATCAAATTTTCCTGTGAAACCATTTGGGTCTAGAGTTTTCCTTGGAAGAAAATTTTTGATAACAAAGTCAATTTCTTTAATAAATATAGGGCCATTTAGACTTTCTGTTTTATCTTGTGTCAGTTTTGTTAATTGTATATGTCAAGGGATTTGCCCGCCTTATCTAAGTTGTCTAATATTTTGGCATAAAGTTGCCTATAATATTCTCTTATTTTCCTCTTATTGCCTAAAGATTTGTAGTGATGTTAGTGTTAGTTAGCTCCTTCTTTCATTTTTTTTTTTTTTTTTTGGAATGGAAACTAAATTTTCTTTTTTTAAAATTTGAAACAGGGTCTCAGTCTATCTCCCAGGCTGCAACACAGCAGTAGCGTGATTTTGGCACACTGTAACCTCTGTGTCCTGGGCTCAAGTGAACCTCCCACCTCAGCCTCCTGAGTAGCTGGGACTACAGGCGTGTGGCAGCATGGTTGGCTAATTTTTGTATTTTTTATAAAGATGGGGTCTTGCTGAGTTGTACAGGCTAGTCTCCAACTCCCAAGGTCAAGCAATCCACCTACCTTGGCCACCCAGAGTGCTGGGATTACAGGCATGAGCCACTGTGCCTAGCCACTAAATATTTATTTTTTCATTCATTTTCAGATTATGCAGTTTTACACTGAATAACACAGAAGGAAACTAAAATTACCAACAGTTTATATGTAAGCTTGATTCCTGTCTTAAGGAAAAGAAGAACACTACAAAAGCAACACGTATTCTAACAAAACGTGTTCTAACAAAACATGTTAGAACAAACAAAAAACAAAAAACCTCTAAAAAGCTTTCATGTTACACTCCCATTTTGTGAATTGGCAGCTGTCTGTGTCCCTTAAATCTTTGATTATCTGCTGCTTTCTGTGTAGCAGGCAACAAAGCACACAGATTGTAACTATAGCTTACCAAAAGGGGATACATGGACCATATATCCATCACCTGGATACTCTAAACCAGTTTTTAAACATAAACTGCAGAAATCCTGACTAATACAGCAAAATAAGACTTTATTTTTTGGCTAGCTGCTAGTGACAACCAGTGATGCCGTAACAGGAGGGGACTGGTCAGAAACATGACACCAACTCTTAATGGCAACTGCTCTACTTGAAATTCACATCTGGTGAAATGAGGACAGATTTTTATTCCTCTATTTTTGAATGATAAGTATCATCACATAATTTTACAAATTGAAATGTAATTTGTCATTGTTGTATCTCTGATTCTATAACCTGATATACTGCTAAGGGAAAATAAGGTGTTAACTTTTTAAAAAATGTGTGAAAGCCGTAATATCATCTACTGTATATGACAAAGCCTCACAGATTCTCTATTGTGATAATTTCAATTTTCTTCTGCCCTCATTTATCCTTTATATTGCTAAGTTGTGTCTTCTCTCTTCTTGATTAATCTAGTTAGTGATTTATCAATTTTGCTGATGTTTTCAAAGACCTAGCTTTTTTCACTTTGTTAATTTTCTGTATTGTCTTTTTTTTAATTTCACTGATTTCTACTCTTGTCTTTATTTGTTTCTCTTGGATTTTTCTTACTCTTTTTTCCACTAACTTCATAAATTGAAATTTTAAGCCAAGATCTTTTTTATTTTCTATTTATGAACAGTAAAATTTTTCTTGTAAGCTCTGTTTTAGCTACATATCACAAATTTGCATCTAATGGTTTTTTCTTTACCATTTAATTAGAAATAATTTCTAACATCTCTTGTGATTCTTTTTTCTTTGACTGGTGGATTATTTAGAAATTTGTTGTTTTAAAAGCTGGGGGTATTTCACTACTAGATTTCAAGGTATTCCACAAAGCTCTAGTAACCCAAACAGCATGGTACTGGCATAAAAACACAGTTGGACCAGTGGAACAGAATAGAGAACCCAAAAATAAATTCACGTATTTACAGCTAAATGATTTTTGACAAAAACATATCAAGAACGTTCACTGGGGAAAGGACAGTGTCTTCAGTAAATGGTGCTCAGGAAATTGGATATTCATATGCAGGAAAATGAAACTGAACCCTCACTTTCACTATATTAAAAAATCAATTCAAAATGGATTGAGGACTTAAATGTAGGACCCAAAACTATGAAACTATTAGAAAAAAGCATAGGGGAAATGCTTCAGGACATTGGTTAGTGTGAAGATCTTATGGAGAAGACTTCAGAAGCACAGGTAGCAAAAGCAAAAGTAGACAAATGGGATTATATCAAACTAAAAAGTTTCCGCACAGGAAAGGAAATAATCCACAGAGTAAAGAGACACCTTCAGAATGGGAAGAATATTTGTCAGTATTTATCCTACAAGGAATTAATATCCAGGATATGCAGGGAACTCAAACATCTCAATAGCAAAAGAAAAAAAAAAGATAATCCAATTAAAATGTGGGCAAGTGAGCTGAATAGGCATCTCTCAATAGAAGACATACAAATAGCCAAAACATGTATAAAAGCATAGTCAACATTATTAATCATCAGAGAAATGCAAATCCAAACCATAATAAGATAGCATCTCACCCCATTAGAATAGCTATTGTCAAAAAGACAAAAAAAAATGCTAGTAAGGATGTAGAGAAAGGGGAACTCATGCTGCTGGTATGAATTTGAATTAATTCAGTAATTATGGAAAACAGTATGGAGGTTCCTCAAAAAACACAGAAAGGAATTACTATATGAACCAGCAACTCCACTACTAGGTATATATTCAAAGGATAGGAAATCAGTATGTTAAAGAGATATCTGCTGTCCTGTGTTTATTGCAACACTATTTACATAGCCAACATATGGAAACAAACTAAGTGTTCATCAACAGATGAATGGATAAAGAAAATGTGGTGTATATATACACTATATAATACTATTTGGCTATAAAAAACAAAATTTGGTCATTTGTGGCAACATGATGATCTTGGAGGACATTATTGCACCATAGGGTAGATATAATTAACAGTAATTTATTGCATTTTTTCACATAGTTAGAAGAGCAGATTTGGCATGTTTCCAACACATGCACACACACAAATAATTGTGTCTGATGTGATCAATATGCTAATTACTCTGATTTGATCATTACGCATTGTATACATATATATCAAAATATCACCCTGTACTCCATAGATATGTGCAATTAGTCCAGGTGAGGTGGTTCACATGTGTAATAACAACACTTTGAGAGGCTGAGTGGGGAGGATCATTTGAAGCCAAGAGTACAAGACCAGTGTGAATAACAAAGTGAGATCCTGTTTCTACCAAAAAAAAAATACAATTATAAAGTCACTTAAGGATGATTTTAAAAATTAAAAAACTATTGTTTTAATGTATAAATTCTTGTTTTTTCTAGATGTATTATTGATTTCTAATTTAATTCCATTGTGGTTGAAGAAAATATTTCTGTATAATTTCAATTATTTAAACATCTATTGGGACTTGTTTTGACATCCAATACATGGCCTATTTTGGTGAATGTACCATGTGTTCTTGGAAATAATATATATTCTACAGTTCTTGAATATAATCTTCTAGAAATGTCATTAAGTCAGAGTAGTTGATAGCTAAAATTAATTTTTATTTGCAACAATAGATACTTATTTTAAGGACACCTAGGAACATGAGGTAGGAGGAGACTTCCCTCAACCATCTTTCTTTGCTCTCTGATTTTGTATGCTTAAATTCTAGGAAGCACTTTAGGATCAAAACTGAGAAGAAATTGTATTTACATTCCAGTAGAATGGCAAATCAATAGAGGCACTATCCTTATTTGGATTGATCTATATAAACATCCTCAACAGTGTATTATACTATGGTTTTTAAAAATTACAGATTGAATGGCTTCCAATTTTAACAAATCTCAACCCAAATACAAAAGTATATTATGAACCCATTCCCTCATCCTACTCCTAGAAGCAATTGTTGTTTTACTCCTAAGAATTCTAGTCTATATTTGTTCACTCTTTATACATAGGATTTTTTTGGGGTGGGGGTTAGTTTTGGCACCATTAAAAGTGAAAGCAGTGTTTTGATTGATACCTATAGAAAAGTCAGGGTTCTTTTTAAATTATTACAGTCTAGTAGGCTAGAGTGTCAATATCATTTAAAAACAGATTTTTTTTTTTAACTTAGTTCAGGGGTACATGTGCAGGTTTGTTATATAGGTAAGCTTGTCTTATGGGGGTTTGTTGTACAGATTATTTCTTCACCCAGGTATTAAGCCTGGTACCCATTAATTATTTTTCCTGATACTCCCACCTCTCACCCTCCACCCTCCGCCCTCCAATAGGCTGCAGTGTCTGTTGTTTTCCTCTATGTGTCCATGTGTTCTCATCATTTAGCTCCCACTTACAAGTGAGAACATGCAGTATTTGGATTTCTGTTTTTGCATTTGGGACATGATCTCATTCTTGTTTATGAATGCATAGTATTCCATGATGTATATGTAGCACATTTTCCTTGTCCAGTCTATCATCAATGACTTAGTTTGATTTCATGTCTTTGCTATTGTGAATAGTGCTGCGGTGAACATATGCGTGCATGTGTCTTTATGATGGAATGATTTATATTTCTTTGGGTATATACCCAGTAATGGGATTGCTGGGTCGAATGGTAGATCTTTCAGGAATTGCCACAGTTTTCCACAATGGTCAAACTAATTTACACTCCCACCAACAGTGTTAAGCATTCCTTTTTCTCTGCAACCTTATCAGCATCTGTTATTTTTTGATGTTGAGTTATTTTAACTCTCATTTTTTATTATTTTTAATAATAGCCATCTGACTGGCATGAGATGATATCTCATTGTGGTTTTGATTTGCATTTCTCTAATGATCAGGGATGCTGAGCTTTTTTATATGCTTACTGGCTGCATGTGTGTCTTCTTTTGTTTTTGTTTTTGTTTTTGTTATGAGACACAGTCTCTCTGTCACCCAGGCTGGAGTGCAGTGGCATGATCTCGGCTCACTGCAACCTCCGCCTCCCGGGTTCAAGCGATTTTCCTGCTTCAGCCTCCCAAGTAGCTGGGCTTGCAGGCACCCACCACTGTGCCCAGCTAATTTTTGTATTTTTAGTAGAAACAGGGTTTCACCACGTTGGCCAGACTGGTCTCGTCCTCCTGACCTCAGATGATCCACCCACCTCGGCCTCCTAAACTGCTGGGATTATAGGCGTGAGCCACTGCGCCTGACCATGTCTTCTTTTGAAAAGTGTCTGTTTATGTCCTTTGCCCACTTTTTAGTGGGTTTCTTTTTTCTCTTGTAAATTTGAAAAATAGAAATTTTGATTTGCCAAGAAAAGCCTTACATTATTTAGGGAGGGACACGTCACCTGGAATGTTACATTTTTATCTACTAATAGTGATTTACATCAGCTTCTCAATTCAGATGAAATACATCTATCCACTTGCTACTTTAATCCCTATTTGAACATAGATAGTAAAAGAATTAGAAGTGAAGTAGTAGTGTATGCCTGCTCAAATAAAAGAGATGAATCTATATAATCCACATTTTGACCTGTGGCATGCACTTGTGGAATGAGTCAAGTTTAAAGCCCTTGAACAAAACAATTAGATCACATGAGTTCAGTCCTATATAGCTTTGTGCTGTAAGCAACAAAATTAACAAATAATTAAAGGAAGATTTGAAAATGATGCACTTGTTTCTTTTTCTCACCACAGGATGCTGAATATGCATATTTTGATTTTCCTGAACTTCTTTCATTGAGAACTGCTTTAATTCTCCACCTTCAACACAATACTAACATTGATGTGCAAACGGAGTTTTCTGGATGCTTATCACAAGATTGGAAGTTATTCTTGGAACAGCATTACCCGTATTTTCTGATAGTTTCAGAGGAAGGCCTGAGTGATTTACAAACGTACCTTTTTAACTTCCTAATCATACATTCCTGGGGAATGAAAGTCAACGTTGTGCTTTCATCAGGGCATGAATCTGATACTCTCAGATTTTATGCACATACTATGGAAAGCACAGACAGAAACCAAACTTTTTCCAAGGAGGTAATTGACATTAATAACTCTCATTTTTTGTCCTGATTTCTTGTTTTAATTCTCAAAATCACTAACTCAATATTCTTTCTGTATTTTTTAATGGAACTTATTATAGGCAGTCTCCGAAGAGGTAATACATTTAATAATGGTAACAATGATAATGACAGACATTTATTAAGCACTTATGCCAATTCCTTTTCCTAAATTTCTCTTAATTCTCAGGGTACTCCTATAAGGTTTGTAGCATTATTATATCTATCTATTCATATCTAATTATGGTATTGTCACCTCATCTGTGAAAGAATATTTAGAGTATTGAAGTAATTTGCTCATGTTAAGTACCTAATTGTAGTATAATAAGAAATATATTTGCACTTTATCCCCAGTTGCTGTCACAGAGCCCCTAAAACCCTTGGAATTTCTTGAGTAATAATAATGTCTTTTGTTATTTGTAAGGAGCTGCTTTTGATCACATCTGAATTTTTCCTAATGAGGTAACCTAGGGTGGGGCCCCTGGATAGCCTCAGGGTTGGGCTGGCCACCAAAAGGACCAAGCCATCAGAGGCTGGAAGCTTCAGTCCCAGCCACCAACCTCTGGGAAGGAGAGTAAGAGGGGCTAGATATTAAGCTCTATAAAAACTCTCGAACAGTGAGGTTTGTTCAACTCCCAGGTTGGGAAGTCCTGGGAGGGTGGTGCACCCAGGGTGTTACTGGGGCCATCTGCCCCTCTCCTCATACCTTGCCCTGTGCATCTGTTCCATCTGGCTGTTCCACAGTTGAATCCTTCATAATAAACTGGTAATAGCAAGCAAACCACTTTTCCTGAGTTCTGGTGAACTATGCTAGCAAATTACCAAACGTGAGGAGGGAACCCCAGATTTGTAGCTGGTCTGTCAGCATGTGAAGCCCGGCATTTGTGATTCGTGTCTGAAGTGGGAGGCAATCTTGTTGGACTGAGTCCTTACCCTGTGCGGCCTGCCTTAACCCAGGGTAGTTAGTGTTGGAATGGAATTAAATTATATGGCACCCAGTTGGTGTCTGGAGAGAATTAGGCAATTATTGGTATGGAAAACCCATACTTTTTTTTTTTGTTAGTGTTATAAGTAAAGAAGTGGTTTTCCTTTACGAATAAAAGGTTGACAGTGGATTTCCCCAAAGGAGTATGTCTCTAGCTTCCATATTTAGCCGTAGGGTGTCCTGCCGCCCAGATCCTGGAAAGCAAGAAATGCATTTAACTGGAAATCCATGTGTTTAGAGGTTCGTGTGTTGCGTATAGGCAGTGAAATGATGGGTAACATGGAGGAAGGACCCTTAATGAGAAAGAAATGAAGAAGACTGACAAAGAAGCAAGTAATGAGATAATTTCATTCCTTAACATAAACTCATGAAGTCTGAAGAATTTTCAAAGCATTATGATAGGCTCATTATTTTGGTATAGTTGACATTAGGTTTATGCAGTATTTATGTTATGAAACTTGGGAGTCAAAAAATATATTAATAATCTTATGAGTGAATCTAGTCTTGTTCCAGTTTTCACATTTTGAAATGAATTCTGATGATGCAGGCCATTCAATAGTTTATCAAAAATAATCTTTCAATGTAATTCATATTTTTACTTTTTATAGCAGATCTCTGTCCTTTGAAATTGGAACTCCGCCTTTGTTTTTTGTTTTCGTTGGAAAATTGCCTTCTAAATGTACAATATGGCAATAAAACTACAATTTATCATGTTTTGAGAAACATTCTTCATGTAATTAAGACATACAGATGTTTGTCATGCTTTTAGATTAGTTATTTGCTTTATTTTTATTCTGTCATTAAAATATTTCCCCAGGTTTTTTTTTTTTGAACTTTAGACTTCTCTTTCCTTCCCTCCTTCCCTCCTTCCCTCCTTCCCTCCCTCCCTCCCTCCCTCCCTCCCTCCCTCCCTCCCTCCCTTCCTTCCTTCCTTCCCTCCTTCCTTCCTTCCCTCCCTTTGGTGTCTTGACATATTGCCTAAGCTGGAGTGCAGTGGTGTGATCTTGGCTCACTGCAACCTCCGCCTCCTTGGTTCAAGCAATTCTCTTGCCTGCCTTGGCCTCCCAAGTTGCTGGGATTACAGGTGGCTGCCACCACGCCAGGCTAATTTTTGTATTCTTAGTAGAGATAGGATTTCACCATGTTGCCCAGGCTGGTCTTGAACTGCTGACCTCAGGTGATCCACCCACCTTGGCCTCCTAAAGTGCTGGGATTGCAGGCATGAGCCATTGTGCCTGGCCTCTAGACTTTATTTTCATATTGAGAAGAGGTACTGTTACCAGTAAGTCTCTATTTTGCCTGAAAAATACCAGACTCTGACTTAAAAATGCAATACTAGGGTCTTGATTGGTCTCTCTTTAAGAATAACCATATTTATTTATTTATTTATATAGGGTCTCGCTATGTTGCCCAGGCTGGTTTCAAACTCCTGGGCTCAAGCGATATTCCTGCCTCAGCCTCCCAAAGTGCTGAGATTACAGGCATGAGCCATCATGCCTGGCCTTTTCTTCTTAAATTGATGATTTTATTTTCTGTAAAATTATTTTCTAATTCATTATCTATAAGTATTTCCCTAAAAGAAGTTATTTTTCTCGCCCCCTTTGGACTGTTTAAATTAGTCTCAATAAATATTATAGATGTATTATATGTTGATAATTGTTCAGGATTGGGGGTCCATACTACCTTCTCTAAGTTTCTATATTTTTGAAAGCTCCATAATACCAAGACAGTTCATTATATTCTGAAATAAAAATTAATTTGTCAAAGAGGAAATATGCATGTTTATCAGAGCTTAAGAAAAATTGTCCTAAAGACATATGAGGGTGATTTTACTTAGTATACCTTATAACAAATGTAGAATTCAAATGTCTCACTAAAAAAATTAATTTAACTTTATTTTAACTTCTGGGATACATGCGCAGAACATGCAGGTTTGTTACATAGGTAAATGTGTGCCATGGTGGTTTGCTGCACCTATCAACCCATCACCTAGGTATTAAACCCTGCACGCATTAGTTATTTATCCTGATGCTCTCCCTCCCCCGTTCCCCCAACAGGCCCTAGTGTGTGTTGTTCCTTTCCCTGTGTCCATGTGTTCTCATTGTTCAGCTCCCACTTATAAGTGAGAACATGTGGTGTTTGGTTGTCTCGTCCTGCATTAGTTTGCTGAGGATAATGGCTTCGAGCTCCATCCATGTCCCTGTGAAGGACATGATGTTGTTCCTTTTTACAGCTGCATAGTATTCCATGGAATATATGTACCACATTTTCTTTATCCGATGTATGATTGATGGGCATTTGGGTTGATTTCATGTCTTTGCTATTGTGAGTAGTGCTGCAGTGAACATACTTATGCATGTATCTTTATAATAGAATGATTTATATTCCTTTGGGTATATACCCAGTAATAGGATTGCCGGGTCAAATGGTATTTCTGGTTCTAAGTCTTTGAGGAATTGCCACACTGTCTTCCATAATGGTTGAACTAATTTCATCCCCACCAACAGTGTATAAGCATTCGTATTTCTCTACAACCTCGCCAGCATATGTTGTTTCTTGACTTTTTAGTAATCGCCATTCTGACCAGCATGAGATAATATCTCATTGTGGTTTTGATTTGCCTCAAGTGTCTCATATTTTACAGCTGGGAAATACTTTATTTAAGATATTTTATATGGTTTTCTCCCTTTTACAGAATGAAACAGTGATTCAGAGTGCATATAAAAGCCTCATACAACACTTGGAAGAAAGAAGGGTTTTAGCATTAGCAACTCATTTTGAACATTTGAAATGGAATGATATGATGGAAGAGGTATTAAAATTTTTATTTCTTTAAATAAAAGTTTGATAGAATTTGGTAAATGAGAATGAACTTGTGATTAGTTCAGTCCTTAGACCAGACTAAAGGGTGCCATATACCTCCTTAGTACATGTATACTATCTGAATCTTAGAATGTCATGCTCTCAGTGTACCTTGAATTCATCGGATGGCATATGTAATTTTATATCCATTTCCGGAAGCCATATTTTAAAACAGACTCTGGGAAACTAGAAAATTGTAGTACTTAATGCAACAGTAATGTTTATTTTCCAGTATTCAAATTGAGGAGGGCTCTAAGATATCATTTGCCATATAAACAGTCAAAATGTGGAATTAATTATACCTTAAGTCTAATTTTCTGATTATCTTCTCAAGCTATGCTTTATACTACTATTTATCATGATGGATTACTAAGCACCTCTTTCTTTTTTTTTTTTTTCTGATGCTCAAGTGGTAAAAGGTGGTTGCATAAGAAAGTTTGGAAAAAAACAGAAAAGTAGTAAGAATATCCATAATTCCACTTCTTGATATTAGCATTTTAACATATATTTTTGTGTAGCTGAGGACATATTGTGTGTGTGTGTGTGTGTGTATGTGTGTGTGTGTGTGTATATATATAGTTTATATATATGTTTTTGGTGTTTTGTTTTGTTTTTTTTTTTCAGACAAGGCCTCACTCTGTTGCCCATTCTGGAGTGCAGTGGCACAATCATGGATCACTGCAGCCTTGACCTCCCAGGCTCAGGTGATCCTCCCACCTCAGCCTCCTGAGTAGCTGGACCCACAGGCATATGCCACTATGCCTGCCTAATTTTTAATTTTTATTTTATATAGAGATGGTGTCTCACTTTGTTACCCAGGCTGGTCTTGAACTCCTGGGCTCAAGTGATCCTCCTACCTTGGCCTCCCAAAGTCTTGGGATTATAGCTGTGAGCCACCATGCCCAGACTGTATATATATATTTTAGTGTACATTTCATTAAGATTATTGCATATTTTCTTGTCATTAAGAATTTTTCATAAATGTAGTATCTAATGAGTGCATTATATTTTCTTAATGCTGGACACTTAAATTACTTCAAAATTTTGGCTCATATAAATAATGTTATAATGAACATTTTGATGTATATGTTTTTTGTATACATATTGGGTTATTATTCCTCTGTGCTAAATTCCCAGAAATTCAAAACTGGATCATAAGGCATCAACATATTTAATGATCCTGATGGACGTTGTCAAAGAGCTTTGCAGAAATTCTATACCTACCTGTACTTTTATCTTTAATCTGTAAGAGAGGTGACTCACCACACAATTTTCAATGTTGTGTGATATTATTTTAAAATTTTTGATATTATTGATATTTATAACAAGCTAATTTTTGTTTTAACATATACTTCTCTGATTTTTAGTAAAATGGGATGATTTTATTAATAATCTATTTCCTTCTTTGTGAATCAGTTCATGTTTTACTAAATCTTAATTTCTTATTATTTAATTTCTTTACATATTTAGGTTTTCATATTTCTCTGGCATATTGGTTGTAATTATTTTTCAATTTTCTATCATTAAAATGATCATACATTTTTAAACTAAACATTTGAAGTTCCGTTTAGTCAAATCTATACAATCGTTTTCTTTATGTTTCTTACAAGTAAGAGCACTTCTGAGTAAAAGAATATTTCTAAATAATTTGACATTTGAAGAAATTTCTTTTTTGATAGGCGTATCAGACTCTATTTCTGCTTCAGCACCTATGGTCAGAAGGATCGGACATCCAGCGTGTTCTCTGTGTCACTTCATGTTCACTATCCTTGAGAATGTACCATCGTGTCTTAGTAAGTAAAAAGAACACAGCCGCCAGGCAGAAAGCTGTCATTCATCAGGTGTAACTGGTATAACTTCACTGGTGGCATCAGGTTCTCCACTGTTGACATACTCTTGGTTTCTGACCGCCATTTTCTTCATTAGGAATTTAGCCCCTTCCCCCACCAATTTATGTGTATTAAATACCAAAAAGGGGAGAAAAATTAGAATCTGTATACATAAGAAAATATTATGTTACATAATTTAGTGTTTTTCTTAAAATACAATGTACAGCAAGTTTTATCTGGTGTTTCACTTAGTAGTTATTTAGCCCAGTTCTTCTAAAAAACAGAGAAAGTGAGGAGGAAGAGGAAAAGAAACAAATTGGAGGAGGGGCCCCACTATACGCTGTGTTTCAGGGTCTTTGTGTTACCTGACACCATGTAATCTTACAACTTTTCAGTATAGCAATTATCACTCTCTCCTGTCGATTAAAGACTTTGAGACCAAGACTTCCCTAACCTACCTAAAATCACATGGTAAAAGGCAGCCTGGATTTTGACTAGGATGGTTGGCTCCACAGCTTTTAATGATTCTGCTCTGTTAAGTTGTGTATTTAAAAGAACAGTTCTGTTATTGTTTATTAGTGTCACTGAGACTATAGAGATCCTGAATTTTTATAATTGTTTTCAGCTTATAGGGCCCTTTAGGAATCTTTTGAGGAACATGGATTTTCCGCTCTACTATATGCATCCCTGCTTGCATAAGTACACACACACACACACACACACACACACACACACACACACACACACAAAGTTTGTATGCAGTCTAGATATCGGTGTGTTTCAGGCTGAAAACTCTGTTTTTAAAACAAACAGCAATAAAAGAAATAGAAAAAAAAGAAAAAGAAAAAGAAAGAAATAATGTGACTGTACAGGGCTCAAGAAGTTAGTATTCTATAGGAGAAAATTGTCCATTTCTTAAATCTATCAGCATGTTTTCATAAAATATTTACTTTGTGCATGGTAATATATATGCCAAAAATAAATATATTTGGAGAGAGAGAAGAAATAGACATGATATCTACCCCCACTGATCATACATATCTTGGAAGGCAATTTTAATGTCCCTTTGAAATAACTAGAGGAATTTCAGACCTCTAGTCTGAACCACCAACTCAACATTTTCACTTGGATTTGTAATAGACATCTCAAATTTAGGATTTCTGGAATCAAACTCCCCAAACCTGCTTCTGCCTCACTCTTCTCCATCCCAACAAATGACAACAACATTCTTCTAGCTGCTAAAAAAAAAAAAAAAAAAAAAAGGAAGCTGTTTACTCTTCGGGAGCACCATGGAAAATGGAGAATGGAGAGAGCAGTGAGCATTTTATGCTTCTTCCTTCTTGATTCTTTCCTTAGTTTGAATTTCCCATCTTTGACTTTCTCTTGACTGATAACACATTTATTAATTCCCTTAGCTAAGGATATTGATTGTCTAATGTGTGCTAATAGCTGCTTTCAACCTACAGAGCTGGGATGTTATGAAGACTAGCTAATAATAGGTAACATTTAGGGCTTACTATGTATTGGTGATATTCTAGATATTTCACATTTTTCCAGAAACCCTATGAGAAAGTGTACTGTTACTATCCCAATTTTATACATATAGGAGAACTGACTCATACAGTGTCTTGACTGGAGTTAGACGGTTTTCAGAGCCCAGATCCTGAATTACTGTGCAATAGTCTTTTTAATGTAGGAGACAGAGCACTCCAATATTTTAATTTAGTATGTAGTACAGTAGATCTTAGCTATGTAGATTTCTCTAAAATTGTGAATTTGAATACTTAAATTTTGAAGATAAACAGTAAAAAATGAAGAACTTAGAAACTTTACATTATTTCAGCATGATTGTCAGAATTTTAAGAGCATACTTAAAAATGATAATTACCTTAATATATTCACTTTTATGTTATGCTGAAGATGTGCCATGGGTGGGAGTGTGAATAGCACTGATCATAGGGTTCTGGGTATAAAAGCTGATTTCTCACAAAAGTTCATATTGATTAATTTAATTTGCTTCTTTCTTACATGATTTAGAGATGGCTAGGGATCACTGTCTCATTTGAATCTCCTTTACTCTATTTTGCCTAATTGTTTTTGGAAAAATATTTTCAAATGACCATGCACGATGTTTTTGGTGGTTCTAATTTTTAAAAATGAACATATTGAACCCAAATCAATCTCCTTGTAATTTCAGTTATCCCTAATTTTGCTCTATGAAGATACCCAGATTAAAGTTTTTTTAACCTTCCATATGACAACCTTTTATATATTCGAAAATAGTTCTGAAGTCTCTGCCACAGGAGGTGAAACTTGACCATTTCCTTCCCCGATTTCTTATTCAATACGTTTTACAGATAGATTGCCATCCGGGATTTCTCACCCTGAACCTGCCATGGGTTTGTAGATATTACTCTTCATTCTCTGAAATGACAGGGCATTTTACATGGGGCTCTGTCAATCCTCAGACCTCTGGGTCAGGGACTTCCTTTGCTGCCGACTCATTTAAAGTCCAGCTTCACTGAAAATCATAAGAAATGCATTATGTGAACTACTAAGCCTGGAGCTTTCCCTCCCTCTTACCTACTTCTGTATCAGTGCAGCCAAGTTTGTGTATGCAGAAGGGGACTTTCTCACAAATGTAGATGTAAAACTTTGAAGATATGATCTTCGTGGAGTGCCTATTACAATGCCATTTCACAGCGTGACATTGTGACTGTTCTCATCTTCTTTATTGTACGCAGGTGCACAGTAATTGCCTATCCCTGCAGGAGGTGGAAGATTTCTGCAGACTGCGTTGCCTCTGTGTGGCTTTTCAACTCCACTTACCCCTTTCTCAGAGAGCTTGTTCTCGAGTCATCACATGCTCTTGGATTAGGAACAGTGATTCTTTCTTAAAAATGGTAAACATATTTTGTTTATTTTTTGTCTGAACATGAGAGATGAAAACCATGATCCCCTTTAAAACTAGAGTTATATTGGAATAATGCCAGATCTAATCAGCTGATAAATCAAGTTCCTATTTTCAACAACTTTTATTTTTGGTAGTGTAATGAGGAAAACCACAGTATATCTGTTTTATGGAAGCATGAGAGCCTTCCTCTTTTTCCTTCTTATCTCTGATGAGATCTTGTTTTTATATAATCAATCATAGAAAATTGATTTACATTGTATTCTCTTTGTAGAGAAACTCAGGAAAAGTGTTTATGAATTTATTTTTTCTGTTTATAATAAAAATGTATTAAAGGAAAGTTAAAAATTGAAGAAAAAATAATAATATGTACTCCTAACCCACTGTTCAAATTAATACTGTTAACGGTTAATATTTTGGTTTAATTTCTTTCATTTTTTATTTTAGGGCCTAGTTTTTGTTATGGTTGCAATCATATGATATATGCTACATATTATTTTATTGTAAAAGCATTTTCACTTTTGGTTAGCATAATTTTAAAAATTTTTAATTTTTGTGAGTACATAGTAGTTGTACATATTTATTGAGTGCATTAGATGTTTTGATACAGGCATGCAATGCCTAATAATCACATTATGGAGAACGGGGTACCCATTCACTCAAGCTGATTAGCATAATTTTTATGGCTACTAAATACGTTTGAGTGATTGTATTGTAGTTTACTTAATCATACCTCTATAAAGGGACATTAGGATCATTTGAAGCTTTTGTATCATAAATGCTACTGGCCTTGAGGGATAATTTGTAATGAATTACCTTGAATAGATTTTCTGAAATGGGAAAAGAGATGATAAGCCAAAAAGGTATGGAAAATTTGAGGATCTTGATAGATACTGTCAAATTGTTATCATAGACATTTTAAAACCAATCTGTCAGGCAGCTGGTCCACACATGTTTATTCAGTGCATATTCACTGTGATAAGCACCAAGGAAGGAGTGGAGAAAAATACAAACTCATATCTCTTCTTCTTCCATGGAACTTCAATTTGCATTATTGAATAAGCAGTAAAATGATTACAAAGGTGCTGATGGATATGAAGGAGGGACTAATGAAGCTTTGGAAATGAATGATTAAGAGACACAACCCAGTCTGGAAAGGTTGACCTCTCTGAAGAGTGAAGACAAGTGAAATGACTCATGGTCTGAAGGATGAGTAATAGTTAGTGGGGGAAGGGAAGAGCAAAAGGTTTTCAAGGGAGGACATAGCACTTGCAAATGCCCCAAGGAGCTCAGATATATTTAGTGTGACCAGAGAGGAGAAAAGCTGATGAAGCTGAGGAGGGGGTAGGAGAAAAATCAATATAGTACTTGTTGGCTCTGTTAAGGACTTAGGAAATCCTAAAAATAATGAGAAGTGATTGAAGGATTTCAAGCTGAAATTGACATTTTTGTTTAAGAGTTCTTTGGCTGAAGTGCATAGAGCGCATTGTAGACATCCAAATATAGAGGTGAGGAAACCACCCCAGTGATCACATGGTGATGATGCTAACATGGCTAAAATGTTGGTGGCAGTAGGAACAAATAGAAGTCAAAGATACAAGAGTTCTTTAGGCTTTGAAACTGACAGGGTTAAGGAACAGGATATGAGGCAGAAGGGAGAAGGAAGAGTCAATGATGACTTTCAGGTTTCTGGCTAGGCCAACTGTATGGATGCTGCCACTGAAAGAAGAACATTTTGAAGAGGAAAATAATGAGTTTGGGAAATAGTGAGTTTGAGGTGGTGGCAATGAGACTTCCAAAGGAAATATGTAAAAGGCAGTTTAAGTATTCTTTAGACTGGGAATAAAAATTTGGGACACATTAGCCCATGAGTGGTTCTGAATACCATACCAGTTATGTGTTTTTCTAGGTAAAATGAGAGGACATCTAGGTTCAAGGTCCAGAGATATTCCAGAATTTAGTGGTCAGGTAGAAGCTTAAGAATTAGAAAAAGACACTGAAAAAGAGTGGTGAAGATAGATGGTAGAAAATCTGGGAGAATATGATATCTTAGAGTTCATATGAATCATATTTCAAAAAGAAGGAAATGGTTTATTAGTGTCAAATTCTGCAGATAATATGAGGATGTTGACAGAAAATTCAGTGACTTTAATTTAATTGCATGAAAGTCAAGGCCAATTATTATTGTTGTCATTATTATTATTGTTTTGAGACAAGGTCTTGCTCTGTTGCCCAGGCTGGAGTGCTGTGGCATGACCATAGCTCACTGCAGCCTCGACCTCCCAGGCTCAAGTGATCCTCCCACCTCAGCCTCTCTAATAGATGGGACTATACGCCACCATGCCTGGCTAATTTTATTTTTTGTAGAGGCAAGGTCTGGTCATGTTGCCAAGGCTGGTCTTGAATGCCTGGGCTCAAACAATCCTCCTGCCTCAGCCTCACAAAGTGTTGGGATTATAGGCATAAGCCATGGTACCTAGCCAAGGCTAATTATTATTAAGAGCTGTTTTGGTAGAGTGATGGGGTACAAAATCTATGGAATATTCAACAATAGTGAGTGGATGGGTATAAAATAAAGGTAGTGGAGGCAACTCTTTCCTTGGAGTTGGTCTTAGTTCATCTGTAATCTTTTTTTTTTTTTTTTTGAGGGAGACCAGAGTTTTATTATTATTCAATTCAGTCTCCCCTGAGCATTTGGAGATCAGAGTTTTTAAGGACAACTTGGTGGGTAGGGGGAAGCCAGTGAGCCAAGAATGTTGATTGGTCAGGTCAGAGATGAAATCATAGGGTGTTGAAGCTGTCTTCTTGCACTGAGTCAGTTCCTGGATGGGGACCACAAGATCAGATGAGCCAGTTTATAGAGCTGGCTGATGTCAGCTGATCCATCACGTGCAAGGTCTGCAAAATATCTCAAGTACTGGCTTAGGTTTTACAACAGTGGTTTTATCCCCACGAGCAATACTGGGGAGGGTCAGAATCTTGTAGCCTCCAGCTGCATGACTCCTAAGCCATAATTTCTAATCTTTTGACTAATTTGTTAGTCCTCCATGGGCCGCCTAGTCCCCAGGAATGAAGGGGGTTTGTTTTGAGAAAGGGCTGTTATCATCTTTGTTTCAAACTATAAACTGTAAACAAAGTTCCTTCCAAAGTTAGTTCAGCCTACACCCAGGAACAAACAAGAACAGCTTGGAGGTTAGAAGCAAGGTGGAGTTAGTTAAGTCAGATCTCTTTCACCGTTTCAGTCATAATTTTGCAATGGTGGTTTCAATCCCTACTTCTGGGTTTTATAACCTCTTAATCTTAAGGTCTTGGCTAAAGAAGATGGAAAAAGGGCAAAGACCGCTCTAACTTCTTCCTGCTCACCAGGGGTGTAGTGGGGGTAGGTGTTGACCCCAAAGTGAGAGGAATGGAACCAGTTTGCAACTGTCTAAATGTACTCATGCAGGCCTGGCTGGGATCCCAGGACCTGCATGACAAAGGTGTTAGTATTGTCATCTATAGTTTTAGTACCACATTAAGGGAACAGCATACTATAAGGTAAATAATGAGTACTAGGATAAGCAGTGCAATTCCCAGTTTTAAAAGTAAAGATATGAAAGCATTAGTTTGGGGACTTATAGATCACCATCTGTAATATTTGTGATTGTAATGACTTTATCATTCCACCCAGAAATGTCCCTTGTGACCTACCTTATAGGGGGTTAACCAGGAGTATGAAATTATTCCATGCCTCCCTGCTAATAGTGTTTTATTTTTAATTTTCAGAACAAGTGGTGTGAACATTTCATTTTAAGCAACTTAAACGTTTTTGGATGCTGGAATCTGAATTTAAATCATGTTTCTGACTTGTATGATGAGCAATTGTTAAAGAATATTGCCTTCTACTATGAATTTGAAAGTACTCAAGGTAGTACCTTAATATGCATTAACATTATATCATGAACAAATTATATAAAACCCTTATAAATTTTCCAGTACATACCACAGCAACATTTTTGTTTCTTGAAAACCTTTGTGTGTGTACATACTTTTTACGTATTTTATTTTTTCTTCACTTAATAGCATTTGAAAATGAGTATAATGCTATGATATGATATGCTATGATATGATAGCATATTAATAGTTATATTTTTTATTTAAATGGTAGATGCATGATATTTTATAACGCTTACTGTAATTAATATAATCCTTTCACTATTTTTGAACATTTAAGGATATATTGCATTTTTCCTAAAAATAAATAAAACTGCATTTTGGTACATACATAATTTTTGCCTTCCTTTGAATATTTTTATAGAGTAAATTATCTAGAGTGGCTTACATAGTCAGAGAATAATAAAACATTTCAAAACATATTTTTCCTGAACAAACATTATTGAAGTTTTTTGGACCTCTGGCATTTAATTCCCTTAAATGACAAACACTTGAATAAACTGACTGCATAAAATGTAGCAAATTTTACTAGTTTTAACAAAATTCTCACCCTCTCCATATTCTGTAAACTCCTTTTTTTTTTTTTATTATACTTTAAGTTTTAGGGTACATGTGCACATTGTGCAGGTTAGTTACATATGTATACATGTGCCATGCTGGTGCGCTGCACCCACTAACTCGTCATCTAGCATTAGGTATATCTCCCGATGCTATCCCTCCCCCCTCCCCCCACCCCACAACAGTCTCCAGAGTGTGATATTCCCCTTCCTGTGTCCATGTGATCTCATTGTTCAATTCCCACCTATGAGTGAGAATATGCGGTGTTTGGTTTTTTTGATCTTGCAATAGTTTACTGAGAATGATGATTTCCAATTTCATCCATGTCCCTACAAAGGACATGAACTCATCATTTTTTATGGCTGCATAGTATTCCATGGTGTATATGTGCCACATTTTCTTAATCCAGTCTATCATTGTTGGACATTTGGGTTGGTTCCAAGTCTTTGCTATTGTGAATAATGCCACAATAACGTGTGCATGTGTCTTTATAGCAGCATGATTTATAGTCATTTGGGTATATACCCAGTAATGGGATGGCTGGGTCAAATGGTATTTCCAGTTCTAGATCCCTGAGGAATCGCCACACTGACTTCCACAATGGTTGAACTAGTTTACAGTCCCACCAACAGTGTAAAAGCATTCCTATTTCTCCACATCCTCTCCAGCACCTGTTGTTTCCTGACTTTTTAATGACTGCCATTCTAACTGGTGTGAGATGGTATCTCATTGTGGTTTTGATTTGCATTTCTCTGATGGCCAGTGATGATGAGCATTTTTTCATGTGTTTTTTGGCTGCATAAATGTCTTCTTTTGAGAAGTGTCTGTTCATATTCTTTGCCCACTTTTTGATGGGGTTGTTTGTTTTTTTCTTGTAAATTTGTTTGAGTTCATTGTAGATTCTGGATATTAGCTCTTTGTCAGATGAGTAGGTTGCAAAAATTTTCTCCCATTTTGTAGGTTGCCTGTTCACTCTGATGGTAGTTTCTTTTGCTGTGCAGAAGCTCTTTAGTTTAATTAGATCCCATGTGTCAATTTTGTCTTTTGTTGCCATTGCTTTTGGTGTTTTAGACATGAAGTCCTTGCCCATGCCTATGTCCTGAATGGTAATGCGTAGGTTTTCTTCTAGGGTTTTTATGGTTTTAGGTATAACGTTTAAGTCTTTAATCCATCTTGAATTGATTTTTGTATAAGGTGTAAGGAAGGGATCCAGTTTCAGCTTTCTACATATGGCTAGCCAGTTTTCCCAGCACCATTTATTAAATAGGGAATCCTTTCCCCATTGCTTGTTTTTCTCAGGTTTGTCAAAGATCAGATAGTTGTAGATATGCGGCGTTATTTCTGAGGGCTCTGTTCTGTTCCATTGATCTATATCTCTGTTTTGGTACCAGTACCATGCTGTTTTGGTTACTGTAGCCTTGTAGTATAGTTTGAAGTCAGGTAGTGTGATGCCTCCAGCTTTGTTCTTTTGGCTTAGGATTGACTTGGCGATGCAGTCTCTTTTTCAGTTCCATATGAACTTTAAAGTAGTTTTTTCCAATTCTGTGAAGAAAGTCATTGGTAGCTTGATGGGGATGGCATTGAATCTGTAAATTACCTTGGGCAGTATGGCCATTTTCACAATATTGATTCTTCCTACCCATGAGCATGGAATGTTCTTCCATTTGTTTGTATCCTCTTTTATTTCCTTCAGCAGTGGTTTGTAGTTCTCCTTGAAGAGGTCCTTCACATCCCTTGTAAGTTGGATTCCTAGGTATTTTATTCTCTTTGAAGCAATTGTGAATGGGAATTCACTCATGATTTGGCTCTCTGTTTGTCTGTTGTTGGTGTTTAAGAATGCTGGTGATTTTTGTACATTGATTTTTGTATCATGAGACTTTGCTGAAGTTGCTTATCAGCTTAAGGAAATTTTGGGCTGAGACAATGGGGTTTTCTAGATATACAATCATGTCGTCTGCAAACAGGGACAATTTGACTTCCTCTTTTCCTAATTGAATACCCTTTATTTCCTTCTCCTGCCTAATTGCCCTGGCCAGAACTTCCAACATTATGTTGAATAGGAGTGGTGAGAGAGGGCATCCCTGTCTTGTGCCAGTTTTCAAAGGGAATGCTTCCAGTTTTTGCCCATTCAGTATGATATTGGCTGTGGGTTTGTCATAGATAGCTCTTATTATTTTGAAATATGTCCCATCAATACCTAATTTATTGAGAGTTTTTAGCATGAAGGGTTGTTGAATTTTGTCAAAGTCTTTTTCTGCATCTATTGAGATAATCATGTGGTTTTTGTCTTTGGCTCTGTTTATATGCTGGATTACATTTATTGATTTGCGTATATTGAACCAGCCTTGCATCCCAGGGATGAAGCCCACTTGATCATGGTGGATAAGCTTTTTGATGTGCTGCTGGATTTGTTTTGCCAGTATTTTATTGAGGATTTTTGCATCAATGTTCATCAAGGATATTGGTCTAAAATTCTCTTCTTTTGTTGTGTCTCTGCCTGGCTTTGGTATCAGAATGATGCTGGCCTCATAAAATGAGTTAGGGAGAATTCCCTCTTTTTCTATTGATTGGAATAGTTTCAGAAGGAATGGTACCAGTTCCTCCTTGTACCTCTGGTAGAATTCGGCTGTGAATCCATCTGGTCCTGGACTCTTTTTGGTTGGTAAGCTATTGATTATTGCCACAATTTCAGATCCTGTTATTGGTCTATTCAGAGATTCAACTTCTTCCTGGTTTAGTCTTGGGAGAGTGTATGTGTCGAGGAATTTATCCATTTCTTCTAGATTTTCTAGTTTATTTGCGTAGAGGTGTTTGTAGTATTCTCTGATGGTAGTTTGTATTTCTGTGGGTTCGGTGGTGATATCCCCTTTATCATTTTTTATTGTGTCTGTTTGATTCTTCTCTCTTTTTTTCTTTATTAGTCTTGCTAGCGGTCTATCAATTTTGTTGATCCTTTCAAAAAACCAGCTCCTGGATTCATTAATTTTTTGAAGGGTTTTTTGTGTCTCTATTTCCTTCAGTTCTGCTCTGATTTTAGTTATTTCTTGCCTTCTGCTAGCTTTTGAATGTGTTTGCTCTTGCTTTTCTAGTTCTTTTAATTGTGATGTTAGGGTGTCAATTTTGGATCTTTCCTGCTTTCTCTTGTGGGCATTTAGTGCTATAAATTTCCCTCTACACACTGCTTTGAATGCATCCCAGAGATTCTGGTATGTTGTGTCTTTGTTCTCGTTGGTTTCAAAGAACATCTTTATTTCTGCCTTCATTTCGTTATGTACCCCATAGTCATTTAGGAGCAGGTTGTTCAGTTTCCATGTAGTTGAGTGGTTTTGAGTGAGATTCTTAATCCTGAGTTCTAGTTTGATTGCACTGTGGTCTAAGAGATAGTTTGTTATAATTTCTGTTCTTTTACATTTGCTGAGGAGAGCTTTACTTCCCAGTATGTGGTCAATTTTGGAATAGGTGTGGTGTGGTGCTGAAAAAAATGTATATTCTGTTGATTTGGGGTGGAGAGTTCTGTAGATGTCTATTAGGTCCGCTTGGTGCAGAGCTGAGTTCAATTCCTGGGTATCCTTGTTGACTTTCTGTCTCGTTGATCTGTCTAATGTTGACAGTGGGGTGTTAAAGTCTCCCATTATTAATGTGTGGGAGTCTAAGTCTCTTTGTAGGTCACTCAGGACTTGCTTTATGAATCTGGGTGCTCCTGTATTGGGTGCATATATATTTAGGATAGTTAGCTCTTCTTGCTGAATTGATCCCTTTACCATTATGTAATGGCCTTCTTTGTATCTTTTGATCTTTGTTGGTTTAAAGTCTGTTTTATCAGAGACTAGGATTGCAACCCCTGCCTTTTTTTGTTTTCCATTTGCTTGGTAGATCTTCCTCCATCCTTTTATTTTGAGCCTATGTGTGTCTCTGCACGTGAGATGGGTTTCCTGAATACAGCACACTGATGGGTCTTGACTCTTTATCCAATTTGCCAGTCTGTGTCTTTTAATTGGAGCATTTAGTCCATTTACATTTAAAGTTAATATTGTTATGTGTGAATTTGATCCTGTCATTATGATGTTAGCTGGTGATTTTGCTCGTTAGTTGATGCAGTTTCTTCCTAGTCTCGATGGTCTTTACATTTTGGCATGATTTTGCAGCGGCTGGTACCGGTTGTTCCTTTCCATGTTTAGTGCTTCCTTCAGGAGCTCTTGTAGGGCAGGCCTGGTGGTGACAAAATCTCTCAGCATTTGCTTGTCTGTAAAGTATTTTATTTCTCCTTCACTTATGAAGCTTAGTTTGGCTGGATATGAAATTCTGGGTTGAAAATTCTTTTCTTTAAGAATGTTGAATATTGGCCCCCACTCTCTTCTGGCTTGTAGGGTTTCTGCCGAGAGATCCGCTGTTAGTCTGATGGGCTTCCCTTTGAGGGTAACCCAACCTTTCTCTCTGGCTGCCCTTAACATTTTTTCCTTCATTTCAACTTTGGTGAATCTGACAATTATGTGTCTTGGAGTTGCTCTTCTCGAGGTGTATCTTTTTGGCGTTCTCTATATTTCCTGAATCTGAACGTTTGCCTGCCTTGCTAGATTGGGGAAGTTCTCCTGGATAATATCCTGCAGAGTGTTTTCCAACTTGGTTCCATTTTCCCCATCACTTTCAGGTACACCAATCAGACGTAGATTTGGTCTTTTCACATAGTCCTATATTTCTTGGAGGCTTTGCTCATTTCTTTTTATTCTTTTTTCTCTAAACTTCCCTTCTCGCTTCATTTCATTCATTTCATCTTCCATTGCTGATACCCTTTCTTCCAGTTGATCGCATCGGCTCCTGAGGCTTCTGCATTCTTCACTTAGCTCTTGAGCCTTTGTTTTCAGCTCCATCAGCTCCTTTAAGCACTTCTCTGTATTGATTATTCTAGTTATACATTCGTCTAAATTTTTTTCAAAGTTTTCAACTTCTTTGCCTTTGGTTTGAATGTCCTCCCGTAGCTCAGAGTAATTTGATCGTCTGAAGCCTTCTTCTCTCAGCTCATCAAAGTCATTCTCCATCCAGCTTCGTTCCATTGCTGGTGAGGAACTGCATTCCTTTGGAGGAGGAGAGGTTCTCTGCTTTTTAGAGTTTCCAGTTTTTCTGTTCTGTTTTTTCCCCATCTTTGTGGTTTTATCTAGTTTTGGTCTTTGATGATGGTGATGTACAGATGGGTTTTTGGTGTGGATGTCCTTTCTGTTTGTTAGTTTTCCTTCTAACAGAGAGGACCCTCAGCTGCAGGTCTGTTGGAGTACCCTGCCGTGTGAGGTGTCAGTGTGCCCCTGCTGGGGGGTGCCTCCCAGTTAGGCTGCTCGGGGGTCAGGGGTCAGGGACCCAGTTGAGGAGGCAGTCTGCCCGTTCTCAGATCTCCAGCTGCGTGCTGGGAGAACCACTGCTCTCTTCAAAGCTGTCAGACAGGGACATTTAAGTCTGCAGAGGTTACTGCTGCCTTTTTGTTTGTCTGTGCCCTGCCCCCAGAGGTGGAGCCTACAGAGGCAGGCAGGCCTCCTTGAGCTGTGGTGGGCTCCACCCAGTTCGCACTTCCAGGCTGCTTTGTTTACCTAATCAAGCCTGGGCAATGGCGGGCGCCCCTCTCCCAGCCTCGCTGCCGCCTTGCAGTTTGATCTCAGACTGCTGTGCTAGCAATCAGTGAGACTCCGTGGGCGTAGGACCCTCCAAGCCAGGTGCGGGATATAATCTCCTGGTGCGCCGTTTTTTAAGCCCGTCAGAAAAGTGCAGTATTCTGGTGGGAGTGACCCGATTTTCCAGGTGCCATCCGTCACCCCTTTCTTTGACTCAGAAAGGGAACTCCCTGACCCCTTGCACTTCCCAAGTGAGGCAATGCCTCGCCCTGCTTCGGCTCACACACGGTGCACGCACCCACTGACCTGCGCCCACTGTCTGGCACTCCCTAGTGAGATGAACCCGGTACCTCAGATGGAAATGCAGAAATCACCCGTCTTCTGCGTTGCTCACGCTGGGAGCTGTAGACCGTAGCTGTTCTTATTCGGCCGTCTTGGCTCCTCCCCCATATTCTGTAAACTCTTTAAAAACTTGTTTTGAAATTAGTTTTTAAAGTTGCAAGCTTATATGTAGCATATTGTGCTTCATTATTTTGGGGAATAATTATATATTTATCACTCATATTATTTAATAAGGACTATGATTAAAATGGTGATGTTCCTTTGTTAATTTTTTGGGCAGGGAGGGCATCTCGGTACATTGCCCAGATGGTCTTGAACCCTTGGGCTCAAGCGATCCTCCTGCCTCAGCCTCCTGAGTAGCTGGAACCACAGGCCCATGTCATAGTACTTGGCTCTGCATTATATTTAAAGAGAAAATGACTTTAAAAAACTACTGTCATAGTGTCATGACTAATTTTCATGCAAGTGTATTGTGTAACTCACTGTAAGTTTCCATATTTGATCATCTTTCCAGAGCTCTATGAATTTATTCAAAAAAGATGCTCTGTGTGTGTCTGCATGTGTATGACTTTTGAGATTTTAATATTTTTTATTTTTATGCAGAACCACATTTGAATTTGGGAGATTCCATTAGGAGGGATTATGAAGACCTGTGGAATGTTGTGTCACACCTGGTTAAAGAATTTAACGTTGGAAAGTCTTTTCCTCTGAGAACAACAAGAAGACATTTTCTTAGACAAGAGAAATCAGTCATTCAAGGTACTAAATGGGTAAATTAAAGTGGAACAAAAGCATGTTTGTCCTGAACAACTTTTAGAAGCCCTAATAATTCAATTCTTCCAAGTGTAAATAATTTTCCTTCACTGTGCTTTCTTGTTTACCTCTTAATTGAGGTTTAAAATACATAGAATAATGTGGTTAAAGTAAACCAGTGTGCAGAGTAAAGCCTGGTGAAATTTTACACAGATATATACATCTGTGTGATAACCACCTGGATCAAGAGAGAGGCCATTTCCAGCACCTCAAGAGAAAGTTCCTCGGGCCACTTCCCAATCCATCCTCCCCCTCCTCTCATCTCTTTAACAGACTTCAATATGATTTCTTAGTTTTGTCTGCTTTGAACTTCATTGGGATGGAATCATATAGTGTATATTCTTTCTATCTTTTTTCCTCTCGGTATAATGTCTGAGACCTTCCTGCCTGTTGTATTTACCATTATCCTTAAAAGTTATTGCTGTGAACTGTCTCTCTGTATGAATATATTACACTCTGTCCATTTGGAGCATTTCCTATTGGCTATTGAATTGTTGAAGAAGCGGTAAAATGATTACAAAGGTGCTGATGGATATGAAGGAGGAACTAATGAGTGCTGTGGAAACTAATGATTAACAGGCCCAACCCAGTCTGGAAAGGTTGACCTCTCTGAGGAAGTGAAGACAAGTGCAGTGAGTCATGGTCTGAAGGATGAGTAATAGTTAGCTGGGGGAAGGGAAGAGCAAAAGGTTTTCCAGAGAGGACATGGCATTTGAGAATTCCCCAAGGAGCTGAGATATGTTTAGTGTGACCAGAGAGGAGAAAAGCTGATGAAACTGAGGAGGGGGTACTTGCTGGCTCTGTTAAGGACTTAGGAAATTGTAAAAGTAATGAGAAGTGATTGAAGGGTAAAACTGTTATGAATATTCTTACATATAACTTTAGGTAGATATATGCATTTATTCACTTCAAGTATATACATAGAAATGCAGCTTTATGAACTACTGTCCACATATTTTCTAAGGTGATAGTTCCAAGTTAAACTCCCACCTCCCATGTGGGCATTTTGGAATTTTAGAATTGCTTCCCAGCCTTGTCAATCTTTTTTTGTGTGTGTGTGAGACAGAGTCTCACTCTATTGCCCAGGCTGGAGTGCAGAGACACCATCATAGCTCACTGTAATCTTGAACTCCTGGCCTCAAGCAAACCTTCCACCTGGGCCTCCCAAACTGCTGGGATTACAGGTGTACACCATCATGCCCAGCCTATTGTTAGTCTTTTTTATTTTGGCCATTCTGATGGGTGCGTGGGGGTAGCTCATTGTGGTTTGAATTTGCATTTTCTTGGACTTTTCATCTGTTATTGGCCATTTGAATATCCTCTTGTGAAGTGCCTGCTGAGTTTTGCCTGTTTATAAAGTATAGGTCGTAAGTATTTCACAAGTCTATGATTGATCTTGAATTTACTTTTGTATGGTGTGAGAGAGGGGTTATTTCTTCACCCTCTGTTCTCTTTCATAAGTTTATCCTTGAGCCTTGTTTATCCTTGAACCAATATTAAAGTTGATTATGGTAGTTCTGTAAGAAACTTTGGTTTTGGTAGTATATGTGCTCCAACTTTGTTCTTTTGAAGATTGTTTAGTTTATTCTGAATGCTTTGCATTTTCATTTAAATTTTATAATTGGCTTGTTGATTTTTAGTAATAGTCTGCTGACAGGTTGATTTTTGTTGTTTTGAGTCAAAGGCCCATTTGGGAAGTGTATCAGTTAGGTTTCTACCAGATACACAGAACTAGTAGGATACACATGTTAAGAGATTTATTGCAGGGAATTACCTTACCTGATTATAGGGACTGGCTCGGCAAGTCCAAAATTTATAGGGCAGGTCTTAAGGAAGGGGCGGGTGGAGCTTTGGGGCATGAGCTGAAGTTGCAGCCCACAGGTGGAATTTGTTCTACCTCAGGGAAACCTCAATTCTGCACTCAGGGACTTTGAGATGATTGGATCAGGCTCTTCTATATTATCTAGGATAGTCTTCTTTACTTAAAGTAAAATTGATTATAGTCTTTAAGCCCGTCTACAAATACCTTTACAACAACATCCAGATTCATATTTGATTGGATAACTAGGGAACTATAGTCTGATGAAGTTGACATCTAAAACTGACCATTTCAGTCTACCTCTTGTCATCTGAGCACCCATATACATATCCTTAAACCATACTTAATCTCCCAATAAAGGCACTAACGAAATCACACTTGTGCTTAACATGATACAACTATACTGCATACAACCAACAGCATGTTAACTCTTCCTTCAAAAGACAATGCTAAGTTCTTGGGCAATTTTCACTCGTCTGCTTTGATATCCTGTAACCTAAATACTGTGATACAAAGCACACTATTATGACTACATTGTATGTAAACTGATAAAAGAAGAAAACAAAAATATCTGCTTAATATACACGTATTTTCCAGACAAAATAAGGAAGAAATACCCCTAACTATTAGAGTCCTCATTTCTGCAACTGGTCACATGGTCATAGCTGGTATTTATGACTGCCTTCTCCTCCCATTACCTATTCCCTAAACCCTTTGCACCCAGCAAGCACCTAAGCTGGTCATGGTTCTTTGCCTGAGGTCCTCCTTTTCCAGGGTTGCTGTCACAAAGCACCACAAGCTGGTGGCTTATAGCAACAGAAGTTTATTCTCTTACAGGTCTGGAGGTTAATGTCTGAAATCAAATTGTCTACAAAATTGGTTTCTTCTGGAGGGTCTGAATTAAAAACCAAACTGTTAATGGAAAAACTAAACTTCGTAAAATATTTTAAAGAGGTTTATTCTTAGCTAATGTGGGTGACTGTGGCCTGGGGAAAACACAATCCCAAGAAGTCTTGAGTAAGTGGCCCTGAGGTGGTTGGGTTACAGTTTGGTTTTATATATTTCAGGGAGGCAGGAGTTACAGGTAAAGATATAAATCAATACATAGGAGGTATACACTGGCCCCAAAAGGCAGGATATCTTGAAGCAGGGGCTTACAGATTATAGGTAGATTTGGAGATGATTTCATTTGCAATTGGTTAAAGGAACAAAGCTTTGTCTAAAAACTTGGGGCCAGTTGTGGTGTCTCAGGCCTGTAATCCCAGCACTTTGGGAGGCCGAGGCAGGGGGATCACCAGGTCAGGAGATCGAGACCATCCTGGCTAACACAGTAAAACCCCATCTTTACTAAAAATACAAAAAATTATCTGGGCATGGTGGCACGTGCCTGTAATCCCAGCTACTCGGGAGGCTGAGGCAGGAGAATCGCTTGAACCCAGGAGTTGGAGGTTGCAGTGAGCTGAGATTGCGCCCCTGCACTCCAGCCTGGGTGACAAAGTGAGACTCTGTTTCAAAAAACAAACCAAAAAAACCCAAAAAAAACCCCATGGAGTCAGCCGAAGGGTTTAAGTGAAGACCAGGAGTCTGCTAATCATCATGTGATGTTCTGCCAGAGTCAGGTTATCAGAGCAAGCCACGGTATACTGAGTCATAGTGACCTATAGGGTGCATGACATCACCTTTGACTGGCATGGCCTTAGATCTTGTTCATGATCTTATTGCCACAAAGATTCTGTTCTGTCAGTCTTGCAATCTCTATTTTAACATTAACGCTAGTCAGTTTTTGTGTCTAAACTGCAAGAGGGAGGAGAGTATAGTGAGGCCTATCTGACTTCCCTTTGCATCGTGGCTCAGAACTCAGTCTTAAAGGTTTCTCTGGGGTAACCTTGGCCATTAGGGGGTCCATTCAGTTAGTTGCGGGGGTTGGACTTTGGATTTTATTTTGAATTTACAATCCCATGCCTCTCTCTCAGCTTCTGGAGGCTGCTGGCAATCCTTGGTGTTCCTTGGCTTGTAGATGCATCACTTTCATCTCTGCCTCTACCTTTACATAGTGTTCTCCTTCTCTCTGTGTGTTTCCTCTGGGTCTGTGTTCAAGTTTCTCTGCTTTTGTAAGAATAGCAGTTATTACATTAGGCCTCACCCTAATCCAGAATAACCTTATCTTAACTTGATTTCATCTGCAAAGACCCTATTTCAAAATAAGGTCACATTCACAGATAGTGCGAATTAGGACTCGAACATGTCTCTTTGAAGAACACAGTCCAGTCCAATCCTTTGTTCCTTAAGGGTCTGGACCCATAGAGTACTGTTTGCATTGGGTTGTTGTAGTTTTCCATTGACGTTAATCACATGGCATGGTAGTATGAAGGGATGTACTATGGGATCCTTAAGGGATCTCCTGTATTCTGGACATACTTTTTCTTACCCCTCCATTGAGTAGTAGCAGCCCAATGTCCCCTTGAGAATCAGGATAAATCACAGCAGCCAGCACAATAACCCTTTCCTTTGCCTGTTGATTCAGAGGTACAAGGAGTTCAAAATGGCAAGATGGCAGTCCTAACTTCTAGTTCAACGGAATCATTGTTGTGTCTCCTGGTGGAAACATTCCTCTCTTTGGAACTAAGATCTCTAAACAAACAGAACATAGAGTTGCCAGAACAGAAAGCAGAAATTTTGCTAGCATATCACTTAGGGGTAATAGTTTGTGGAATCATTCGTTTTCTATCCCTGGAATCCTGAATTGTGAATTATGCCTATAATTCACAAACAACACTATATATTGGCCACTAATTCAGAGTAATTACAGCCTTCTGGAGAACATTGCCCCAGCCTTCAAAGTATTTCCACCTAGCTCACACTGTAACTGTGTCTCTAAAATGCTGTTAGACTATTCTACTGAGGCAACTGCTTCAGGATGATGGAGAATATGGTAAGACCAGTGCTTTCCATGAACGTAGACCCACCGCCACACCTCATTTGCTGTAAAGTGAGTTCCTTGTGATCAGAAACCATATTGTGTGAAATACCAAGATTGTGGATACGGGTTCTGTAAGTCCAAGGATAGTATTTTTGGCAGAAGCATTGCATGCAGGGAAGGTAACTATATCCAGAGTAACTGTCTGTTCCAGTAAGAAGAGGGAATGACTCCTTTCATGAGGGAAGCCTGCAATCGTGTCAGCCTGGACATGTTGCAGGGCCTTCTCTTATTCTCGGCTCCAGTAAAAACTAGCAACTTTTCAGGTCACTTGATCAATAAGCCAGAATAGCACACCTAAGTGAGAAATGTTGCTTTCCAAATTCACAAAGGCTCCCCCAGGCATTATACTTTATTTTTTATTGTAGGAGGGGCCAGATCCAACAACTACCCTTCTCCTAAGAAAGGATATCTTGATATGCCCCACACAATTGGACTCCTACAAGTTTTGCAGAGGTGGAACATCCTTGAATTTTTGTTCCATTCATTTTCCACCATCAACAAATTTTGCTGAGATGGAAATTCTCTGAATTTTTGCTGAATTTATTTCCCATCTTTGACATACAAATGTCTTATTGGTATGTCAAGTAGTGTCTACTTCTTATTCACTAGATCTGAGCAGTGTAATATGAACAATGTGATGGACCAGTGAGATACTTTGTGGAAGAAAAAAATTTCTTCCAGAAAATTCCCTGGGGGCTAAATTATGACATGGGGCTAGGGTAGGACAGTGAAGGTATATTTTTCTGGCCTTTCCAGCTGAAAGTAAATAGCTCCTGGTGGTCTTTATTAACAGGAATGGAGAAAAAAAGCATTTGCCAGCTCGATAGCTGTGTACCAGGTACCAGGAGGTATATTATTTTGCTCAAACAATGAAACCACCTCTGGAACAGCAGCTGCAGTTGGAGTCATCATAGGGTTAAATTTACAGGAATCTACTGGCAATTTCCAGAATTCATCTGTCTTTCTGCATAGGCCCAATAGTCAGGTTGAATGTGGATGTGAGGAAAATCAGCACTCCTGTATTTTTCAAGTCCTTAATAGTGGCATTAATCTCTGTAATCCCTCCAGGAATGCAGTATTACTTTTGGCTTACAATTTTTCTAAGTATAGACAGTTCTAGTGGCTTCCATAAGCCCTCGTTCCACAGGTCAGGGAACCAACCTGGAGATGTGTTGAGTTGCTGAGTATGTCTGTCTCAGTTACGCATTCTGAAACTGGTGAAATAACCACACAGAAGATTCAGGGACCCACTGTGAGATGAACTTGAGAGAAAACTTCATCAGTCACCTGACGCTCCACAAGCCGTTACTGACTGGGGGTTGGGGGTTGGGAGCACAGTGACATTTTGGGTCTTCTGGAATTAGTGCCAGTTCAGAATCAGTATCCAGTAATCCCCTGAAGTCAGATGATTTCCCCTTCTCCAGTGGACAGTCACCCTGATAAATAGCAGTAGGTCCCTTTGAGGAAGACTGAAGAAAGATGAACAGTATGAGTTTTGGCAGTGGAGCAGGGTCCTTCTTCAAAGGGATTTAGCCTTTTCTCCAATCAAGGGGTTCTGGGTCTGTAACAGGGCTTAAGTTTAGGAACTGATTAAGGAGCTATGACTGGTGATTTAAGTTAGGCATCTGTTCACTTACCTTAGAACTCTTCCTTTTGTACAGATCAATTTAGAATTTAGTGGAATGCCCATCTTTTGTTTTTTTCTAGGAATGCTATGACCAGCTAGCCAGTGCTGTAGGTTTCTGTGAATCAGACTATTCAGATTACTGCTTTGACTTTGCCGTCCATTATGGTAACCATAACTACTTTATCTTTAGTGATTAAGTGCTGCCACTTGGCCCCTGCCACCCCAGGATTGAATTATCCCTGTGGCATTTAGGGATCCAAATTTGCTGGTAGCAGTTCCCACAGCAATTTCTGACTTACACGATAGAGTAACTATGGAGCTATTCCAGAATTCTGGGGTTCCCCTTACAATTTTATTTCTCATAGTTGTGGTGGAAGGTGTGTCCTCTGCACCCTCATGGGGTGAGTGAGCAGGTCTTACATGATAAGTCACTCTAACCTTCCAATCTCTCTAAGCCTTTGGATACCTTAGGTCAATCACATGTCCAATTGGAGTTTCAGAAGCAGAGGATAGAGACATCAGAGGAAGAAATAGCCATAGATAATGACTGAAAATAATTTTTTTCTGATTTAATGAAAGACACAAATACCTGGAGTTAGGATGCAGAAATGAGTCTCATATACGATATACCCATGTACACACTCACGCATCTATGCACACACAACACACACACAAACACACACCACTAGATACATTATAGTGCAACCGCAGCATACCAAAAACAAAGTTCTCTTAAGAATAAGAAAGCAAACAGTTACCCACAAAGACATAAAAGTTAAATTGCTAGCAGACTTCTCCACAATAACAATAAAGGAAAGACGGTAATGAAATAATATCTTTTAAGTAATGAGACAAAATAATGGTTGTTGGGGGCTAGTGTAACTAGTGTAAGTACAACTTATGAATGAGGAGATAATATAGATATTTTCAGATGCACAAGAACTGAGTTTACTAGCATCATATCCTCATTAAAAATATTTGTATATGATACAATTCAGGAAGAAGGAAATAGTCCCAAAGGAAAGTGAGAGATGCAAGAGGAATGCAGATGGGAATTGTGGATACATTGGCAAAAGGATATTGTCCAGAATTTAGGTATGAGGGAGGAGAAGGATTATATTTTTTCATCTACAGTTTTGAACAAAGCTAAATTTAAAAATCCTCTAGTCTATTATATTCAGCATGTAAACCATATATAGGAACTGTGAAAATAGAAATTAAAGAAGGCTCCAAAGAGTATTTGGTGATAAATAAAATACTTTTATTATTAATTTTTTCCTATTTTTGTGATTTAATTTTCATGGAGGCTTTTATGTAGGTGAACTCTTAGTGGTGCTTCTTTTTTCAAGTGCTGTTATTACTATACTGTGACACGTTATTCATACTGTGACATAATAAAAAAGAATAAGTACTTGGAAACGGAAAATCTACATGTTTGTCTATCTAGTGATCTGCTACCATCTACATACATATGTAAGTGGTTATATACTAATTTTTAATATACTGGCTTGCTACAACATGTTTGCTTTGAGGAATATCTCATTTGGAAGCTCTAACTTGGTAAACATTAGTAAAATTTATGTAAAATATTATGCATTTGAAATTTTAAAAATAATGTTCAAAATTCATATAGGATAGTTACACCTTTCCTCTCATCTTAAATTTATGTTTGTTTTCAGAAATCTCCTTGGAAAAGATGCCTAGTGTGGGCTTTATTCCAATGACATCTGCTGTAATTGATGAGTTTGTTGGAGATATGATGAAGGATTTGCCTGTTCTAAAGAGGTACAGAGTTAATGAAGTACCTGATTTAGTGCCATCAACTTGAAAATACTAGTGAAGTGAATGACTCATCAAAATGTCTATGTAATATATCATATCAGGATATGGTAAATTCTATATAATGTGACTATAATACATTTAAGTGATTGTAACATCTAGTATGTCAATATTATTTGAACATTACTATATAAAAATCTATATTATTTTGAACGTATAATAAAATTACTCCAGCTATAAAGTTTACTACATTGTTGTTGATGTGGATGTGACTGTTACAGGAATGGCAGAAATTCAGGGTTTTTATGTCTCTGAGGTTTTATGACCCACATTATATCACACAAATAGAAAAAGAGGTTGTACAATTTCTGTTATCACAGCCTGAAGTTTGTGCTAAAATTTGAAAAGCTTAAAATTAAAAAAAAATTATGTATTTATTTTTATAGTGATGATCCGGTTGTTCCTTCACTGTTTAAACAAAAGACATCTGATGAACTTTTGCACTGGCATGCTCAAAAACTCCTTAGTGACGACTATGACAGGACCAAATGTCATGTTGATGGTGAGCTCTGTAACCACGATAAAATAGAGCTTATATGAATTGCCTTTGCTGCTCTTTTTATTAACAGTGAAAAGATATTACATTGTAAACACGTTCTATTTTGAATGAGATCTATCTATATATTATATATAATATATATTTTGAATGAGATCTCTATATACAATATATACTATACATATATGTGTGTATATATATATACACACACACAATATATATATATATTAATTGAAGAGGCACAGTAGGAAGCATGCTGTCTGAAAAAAATCCCATTATATTATCTGGTGTGCATATGTACGTATGCATGCAGATGTATCTGTTAATTCAAATAGAGATTTATTAATCTTTTAAGGATGTACATATGCATGGTATTGTCATGAAAATATCAGATGCTGTTTAAGTGGGAAAGATACTTGATGGTTTTAGGAATCTGTCTATACCTTGAAGTAAATGTGCTGATACAGCCATAGTCTTCCTAACATTTTAGCTCTTTTCCTGCTAAACTATTGTCTAGTTGATTTCATGCTGCCAAGTACCAGCATAATTGTGCCCATGAAAACTCAGTAATGAGGAGGGGTTGAATCTGCAAAAAGTAAAGCCCATGAAACAATTAAAAATGGGTCCTAAGGAAAGGAATTCATAGATCTTTTTTTCCTGGTTCATTCTTTTAGTGTCTTTCTCCAATCCGATGTTTATTTCCACCCTTTTCAGAACTAGTAAAACTTTTCTTTTTTTATTTTATTATTATTATACTTTAAGTTTTAGGGTACATGTGCACAATGTGCAGGTTAGTTACATATGTATACATGTGCCATGCTGGTGTGCTGCACCCATTAACTCTTCATTTAGCATTAGGTATATCTCCTAATGCTATCCCTCCCCCCACCCCCCACCCCACAACAGTCCCCAGAGTGTGATGTTCCCCTTCCTGTGTCCATGTGTTCTCATTGCAGAACTGGTAAAACTTTTCAGAAGGATCTAGAAATAAGTCAAGTAAGTATGCCAATTGCGTATAGGAATAAGCTATTTATGTAAGTGTCTACGAAGATTCTGCATGGTGTGTTTCCAGAGTGGTTTGATTTGTGATCACATACACAGACACGGAAAAAGCAACAACATCCAAACCAACAAAACACTAGCTTATTTATATCTTTTATGTTTGTAAAGAGTGTTCCTAGGTCTCAAGTGAATCTAGCCTTGCTTCCTGGGAATTTTCTGTGTCATTTGAATTTTTGCATGGTGTAAGGTAATTGGTATCAGCATCTGTCAGCTGTAAGCTCCTAAATATTTGACTGGGACCAGAAGTAGAGGTTTTCCTTTTTAGGAGTGCAAACAGAATGTTTTAGGTCCGGAGTCAACAAACTTTTTCTGAAAGGTCTAAGTAATAAATATTTTAGGCTTTGCAAACCAAGAGACCAAAATTGACAGCATGATGTAGGTACTAATATAATCATTTAGAGTGTAACCAATTTTAAAAAATGTACTCATCAGATTTGATCATGTGGACCTGGTTTGTAGACCCCTGTTGTAGGTGAATGTGCTATTAGACTGCCCCCAACCTTCCTCTTCTCCTCTTCTCCTGCCAAATGACAGGGGCAATGTCCAGGTACTTGGAACCGGACATTAGCAGAGCTTCGTCCTCTCTCTTCTTCAAATAATATAGGGAATTATTTTGTTAGCATATGGTAATCTGACCTCATTGGCAAATACTGAATTATTATTCTGGAGTTAAAAAAATAATGTGTGGGTAGCACACATATATAGCAATATTTTAAAATACATGTTTACATTTTAAGTCTTTCTATTTCAGAACAATCTAGAGATCCTCATGTTCTTGATTTCCTGAAAAAGATTCAGGATTATCAGCAATTTTATGGGAAATCGTTAGAATCAATCTCTACGAAAGTCATTGTGACTCAAACTACTCGGCCAAAGGAGGATTCCAGTGGTGCCAGTGGTGAAATATTACAGGTAGATTGCATAGATTTTACCTAATTTTTTTCTTTGATGTTGTTTTGTTTTCTTTAGGCTCATATTTGTCTCTGGAGGTGTCTTCCATTCTCTCTTTCTCATGTTTGCTAACTGTCTTAGTCCATTCTCACATTCCTAGAAAGATATACCTGAGATTGGGTAATTTATAAAGAAAAAAGGTTTAATTGGCTCACAGTTCTGCAGGCTGTACAGGAACTGTGGTGGCATCAGCTTCTGGGCCTCAGGGAACTTCTTTTTCTTTTTCTTTTTCTTTTCTGAGATGGAGTTTCGCTCTTGTTGCCCAGGCTGAAGTGCAGTGACGCGATCTTGGCTCACTGCAACCTCCGCCTCCCAGGTTGAAGCAATTCTTCTTCCTCAGCCTCCCAAGTAGCTGGGATTACAAGCACCCACCACCATGCCCAGCTAATTCTTGGTATTTTTAGTAGACACAGGGTTTCTTCCTGTTGGCCAGGCTGGTCTCGAACTCCCGAGCTCAGGTGATCCACCCACCTTGGCCTCCCAAAGTGCTGGGATTACAGGTGTGAGCCACCACACCCAGACTTCAGGGAACTTATAATCATGATAGAAGACAAAGGGGGAGATGGCACTTCACATGACTGGAGTAGGAGGAAGTATTGGGGAGGTGCTACATACTTTTAAACAACCAGATCTTGCACAAGTCACTCATTCACTATCATGAGAACAGCACCAAGTGGGATGGTGTTAACCATTTATCAGAAACTCCCTCCCCATGATGCAGTCACCTCCCATCAGGCCCAGCTTCCAATGCTGGAGATTACAATTCGACATAAGATTTGGTGGGGCCACAGACCCAAATCATATCACTTACAAATGAGTTATTTTACTTGCTTGCCATTAGAAATTCTAAGAAGATTACATAAAATCTAGTATTCTATCTTTTTTAGAATAAGAAAAGATAGATTTATCTGATAACAAGCTTAAAGCATCAAAGGATTACAAGCTTGGATTTAGAAAAGTCAAATTTAAGTTAAAAGAAATGTTTGTGGGCTGGGTGCAGTGGCTCACACCTGTAATCCCAGCACTTTGGGAGGCCAAGGTGGGCGGATCACCTGAGGTCAGGAGTTCGACACCAGCCTGGCTGGCCAACGTGGTGAAACCCTATCTCCTCTAAAAATATAAAAAAATAGCTAGGAATGGTGGCGGGTGCCTGTAATCCCAGCTACTCAGGAGGCTGAGGCAGGAGAATTGCTTGAACCCAGCAGGTGGAGGTTGCAGTGAGCCAAGATCATGTCACTGCACTCCAGCCTGGGTGATAGAGCAAGACTCTGTCTCAAAAAAAAAAAAAAAAAAAAAAAAGAAATTTTTGTGTATTAGTTTATTACAGTGAAAATCTTTTTACATAGAGGTGGTAAAAATAGGCCTAACATTTCCATCAGCTTCATTATTTTGCCTGAATTTTGAAAACTGTCTATGTTTTTAAGTCATTTATGCCATTAATCTGTCCTGGATTTTTGTTTATATTAAAGGTAAGACCAGGTCTTCTTGAAAGGGTGGGAATCCTCCATACCTATTTTCTTTCTCTTCCTGCCTTTACACTAGACCATGCTTGTTTACAAACTTAGAATCCCTGTAATTCAAAAAAAATTTAAAAAGATAATGTGGAAAAGTATCAGGTAACACAAATGATAGTGTTTATAACTGAACAAACAGCAGATTTTATGGTTCTGCTTGGGAAGGTACTACTTTGCGATCATTCTTCATCAGAGGGGATTTCATTAGGCTTCAGTACTTCTATCTTGGCCTCATGGTTGGGAATTAAGGAAAGACATTTATTTGCTTTGGTAAATCCCCTTCCTGAGGTCAACCGTGCTAAATACGTGAAAGAGCACAAACCAAACTATTGATGACCAATGACACTTATCATGGCTGCCTTACCCTAACTGGAGTAGGAAAGGGAATGTTTTTGGAGAATGAAACATAAAAGCCCCAGAAGGAAAAGATCCAAAACATGAAAACATTTCTCTTTCCCACTAATTTCAGAAAATTCTTAATCAGAGATCTAGAGTCTTCCTTTTCCTTGCCAGACTGTCAATTCATTAACCAGGCTGAAGTTGCAAAGGCTACAATCAGTGAGAGGATATCTCCTCAAAGCCATTCTGGATAATAGTTATCACTGATTACACTGTAGGTTTCTTAGCATTGCTGTTGGGTCTCTCTCTTAGGGCTATTTAAGGGTCCATCCAGCCACACAACACATGCTTTCAACTGCAGAGGCTCCACCTCAGCCCACAGACCTAACCTCCTCTGGGCTGAGGGTGGCCAGGTAGGGCTGGCTCAGGCAAAGGTCCAGGCTTGGCTTCAAGCATAAGGATCAAAGTGAATACAGCATCCTGAAGCAACCATCTTCTGCAGCCTTTGTGCAAGGGCCTCACCCAGCTGAGCCCTTTGCTTTGCCAAGCCCTGTGCCCAAGGCTGGCTCCTGGGGCCCAGGCTGTGCACCTCTGCTCCTCTGGCAGCGCGAATTGCAGGGCCAGGAACTGACGGGAGCTCGCTCAGTTCTGTTATGTTGGTAGTGTGAGGCCTAGGAGCAGCCTCCACACTGAAATAGAAGCAAAATGGGAATTAAATGTTTGATCTAGTTAGGGGAGAGGTGGGAAAAATTACCACCCCACTAAGTGTGTGTGACTCCTCCATTTTCCAGTGGGATTTCTGTTTTTTTCCCCACATTGACTAATGTCTGCTTAGACCGTTGATGTTTTTCAACATGAATCTCCAAAGAGTGAGTGGGATCTGGGAGGCCCAAAATGCTTTGTGGGGTGGAGAATGAATAAATTAATTAAGTTCCAAATCCCCAAGAAGCTGCCCTACAATCAAGCTCAGTGGCTACTCTTTCTCTTCTTTGTTTTCTTCCATTTACTTTTACTTTTTTATTAATAATTTACACCATTTAGAAATCTAGAAAATATTCTGCAGTAAGAGGCAATTTACATTTATACTGAAGTTTAAGTAGGTTTGCATCACACAGACTTTAATTTTAAGAAAAGACATTAAGAATTCTTGCCTGTGCACGAGTAGAATGGTGGCCAGAGTCCTCAGTAAGTGCACAAAAAATAATCTCACTAGTGAAATGTCATAATGGAATTTTCTGACATGTTTCATATGTTCCTTTTATTATTGAGCAGAATACCAAACCCCACCAAATTACCAAAAAGAGTAAGAAAAAGTCATTTCTCAAAGAAGATCAGAACAAAGCTCAGCAAAACGATGATCTGCTGTTTTCTATTGAAGAGGAGATGAAGAACAATTTACATTCTGGAATAAGGAAATTGGAAGATTATTTGACATCATGTGCAAGTAATTCAGTGAAATTTGGAGTTGAAATGTTAGGATTAATTGCCTGCTTTAAAGCATGGAAAGAACATTGCCGAGGTGAAGGTATGGGACTCCATACTCTATGGATAAAGAGTAGTGATGAAAATATTAATGATGTTAACATATTTACTGAATGCATGGTTGTGCTAAAACTTTGTATAATCCATTGTCTGATTTTATTGTCAACATGACCCTTTAAGATAGTTATTATTATATTTTGCAGACAAGAAAGTGGAATTGCAGAGGTTAGACAGAGGGTCCCAACAGGGAAAAGATGGCACATTCAAAAAGAAATGAGGAGAGTATAAAGAAAAAACTCTTTCAAAAAGTGTGGAGAGAATTAAGGGGATCAGCAAAGCAAGGTGAGGCTCAGCAGCAGCAACAGGGCCTATCAGAGAAGGAAAGCTGTCAGCACCAGGGAGATGTGAAGTTGCTGTTGGGAGGTGATTCTCCATGGGTTTTTCCATGTTTCTGCCCGCCTAGCCAGCAGAAGCATTGACAGGTTCACTTCCAGACTATCTTTTTAAGTGTGTTTGTATAGTGAACAGGCTTGGAAGGAAGAAATTGTGTTTCTCTCTAGGGCAAAGGCCAAGTTTGTTTACTGTCCAGTTAATAAAGATCACATTTCCCTCCAGGGCAAAGAAGCAGGTTTTGCCTGAGACCCATTATAAAATATTTCGGTTTTCTAAGTGTAGATTTCCTTAGCTGTGACATCAACCTACTTTGTGTGTGGTTTCTACCTGGGCTCTTTATCTCCCCCATGGAGCACAAGGGGAACTGACATATACATGATGGTTATATTGTTAACTGGGCCATGATAATAAAGCCTTTTGTTTCTGACCCAGGAGTCTCATGTCTTTTGCCAGCAACCATGAGACTGTGAAAGACTAAATTTCTAGCTTGTAAATAGAATAAAATCTCAGCCCTTTCCTAGTTCTTGACAAGAGCAGGGGAGTGAACGGTTACCAGAATTCCTTGAGAGCCATAGCTATGGGGGAATAGATGCCCAATAGCACCTGCAGTCCTAGGTAATGGTACACAACCATTTCCACACTGTGGGCTGGCAGGGAGGGAAGTGGGTTGGAATGGGCCCTGCCTGCCTAGCATTCTAAGTGCTCCCTCAAATTTCTGTGGCTCCCTGTGCTCTCCTGTATCAATGTCTCCAACTGGCAGCAGAGAATGATTTTGGCGAAATATGTAGCAGAAATGATGTGTGCATACTATTTCCAGGTATTACGTCTTCATATGGCTTGTAGTGTGTGCTTTTATTACTTAGTTTCCTGAATATTGACTTGTGGAAGAGCCAACTAAGGGAAAGAATCAGAAAAAACTGAGTAGAGATATGTGATTTTTTTTTTTCTTTTTTTTGGGATGGAGTCTCACTGTCACCCAGGCTGGAGTGCAGTAGAGTGATCTTAGCTCACTGCAACCTCCACCTCCCAGATTCAAGCTTCAGGTGATTCTCCTGCCTTAGCCTCCTGAGTAGCTGGGATTACAGCCTCCTGCCACCATGCCTGGCTAATTTTTGTATTTTTAGTAGAGACGGGGTTTTGCCATGTTGGCCAGGCTGGTCTTGAACTCCTGACCTCAGGTGATCTATCCGCCAGGGCGTCCCAAAGAGCTAGGATTACAGGCGTGAGCCACTGTGCCCAGCCTGAGATATGTGATTTTGATGCTAGACCAAGCTGACAATTCCTCCTCAAGTTGTTGTGGTTGATCACCCTGTCTTGAGTATGTCCTACTCAGATCCTTTTCATGTGTGGCCACGTGACTCTGTAGTCACGCTCATGTCTCTCTATTCTAGTTCCCAGCAAAGCGAGTACCTCAGTGGGCTGTCAGAGACTATGCTCATTTTCATCTCTAAGCTTTAGCATATGTGTTTTTACTTGATGCCATATCAGATAGGAATTGCCATTAGCTATTAACAGAGATAGGAATTAACAATGGCTTAAAAAAGATAGTTTATTTCTCTTTCATGTAAAAGAAGTCCAGAGATAGGCAGTTCAGTGTCACTGGGAACTTAGGCTCCGCTATCATCATATTGTACCGTTCTTAGTGCATGAGTTGTATTCTTAAAGGTATGTCATGAATGCAGTTGGCGGCTGATGCTACAGCCATGATAACTGTATTCCAAAACAAAGTAGGAAGAAGAAAAAGGGCAAATTTGTACATTCATGCTGTATTTCTTCTATGGAAGGAGGCTTCATCCCAGAAATTCCACCAATTTTTGCTTACTTCTCAATGGCCAAACTTAGTAACAAAACTGCACCAAACCACAGAGAGATTAGAAAATGTGAACTTTGAATTGGACCTATTGCAGTATCCATTAGTATGGGGATTTATAAGAAAGCATTGGGTGAGAATGGATGTTGAGGAGGTAATATCAGTTTCTGCTACAGATGTTCTTCTGCTTGTCTCTATTGGCCTAAATTCTGTGTGTCCTTCAAGGCCATCCTCTTGTGGAGTCCTCCCAACTTCTCCTGCTCACATAACACTGCTTCTATGACTCCATTTGGACCCTGAATTGTAAATCACTTAGATATTTTACTGATCTGTTTCATCACTAATCCCTTGTTCTCCAATTAGATTGAAGGTTCCTCGATGTAACAACTCTGTCTTAAATTTCATTTGTACTTCCTTAAAGCATACATTGGTGGTCTGCATAAGCAGTTGCTCAGTAGTATTTGTTAAGAAAGAGGATATTTCTTAACAAAGAGGAAAGAGGATAAAGACTTTATATGACTTTATATGGAGTGGTTAGTAGTGGGATAGAGATAAAGAGGCTATAAGTGAACAGGAGGTAATGGAAGGGCTTAGGAGAGTCTGGATAGAATGATTGGGATGCAGTGAGGTTGTATCTTAGCCCTCAATAATTGAAGGGTTCTGCTGATGGTTTCATAAATACAAGTACTGTATGTGGTCAAGAGTAGGCCTTGATAAATGTTGCTCATGTTTTGGTCAGGCATCTAAAATCACAGGACTTTTTCCTGTGAACAAGAGTAGAAGACACACAAATAATATGTGGGTTATTGTGTTATTTTTCTCTGGAAATGTGTACAGAGCTCAGTTTAAATGGTTCATATTTCTGCTATAAATGGTTCATATAAATCTGCTAAAATCACAAAGTTTGTTTCTTTTCTTTTTTGCCTATACTTACCCAGCTATGTCTAAGTTACTTAAGATGATAATTAAATGTGTGTAGATGGAGTTTTAATTTAATTTAATCATGAGTTTTAGTTTTTAATGCTCTAAAATCTCCTTTAAAGTCAAGTAAAATAGTGAGGTTTAATCACATGAGGTTAATTGATTAACTCAATGATTGTTGTGAGTGATCAAGCAGTTATTTTTGGTGTTCTTTATAACAATTTTATTGTTTCTTTAACAAGGCAAAATTTTGAAAGATTTAAGTATAGCTGTTCAAATGATGAAAAGGATTCATTCACTCCTGGAGAGATACCCAGAAATTTTGGAAGCAGAACATCATCAATATATAGCTAAATGCCTTAAATATTTAGGCTTTAATGATCTGGCAAACTCTTTGGATCCAACTCTGGTAAGAGAACTAGAATTTCTTATACTTTAAATTTTTACTCAATTTTAATATGGAAGAATAACTAATAGGTCTAATGAAGTATCTCACATATAGAGTTATCAATTGACTATGTTTACTCTGATTCTAGTTTATAAAATAACAGATGTGAGATTACTTATTAATAACCTGCCAAACTTTGAAGTAAATTAAAATTAGAAAATTTGTACAGATGCTTCCTGAAAACAGAAATTAAATACTAGATGATATCCAGATGCCACTTTAAACCCTCTTGGTAACAGGAATGAATCCTATACTTAATTCTAGCGCAATCTAAAAACTGTAATGTAGTGAGATTGAAGAATGGTCTTTAATAAGGTTCCAGGTTCCAATTCCAGGATGAACTTTTTTTAACGTTAATATCTGCTATTTGACTTTTCCCAAGAATAACACTTTAGGCAGGAAAACTCTTCTTACTTAAATATTACACTATTTAAAAGCATAGTAGGCCAGGCATGGTAGCTCACGCCTGTAATCTCAGCACTTTGGAAGGTCAAGGTGAGCAGATCACTTGAGCCCAGTAGTTCAAGACCAGCCTGGGTAACATGGCAACACCCTGTCTCAACACACGCGCGCGCACACACACACACACACACACACACACACACATACATTAGCCACAATTGATAGCATGTGCCTGTAGTCCCAGCTACTCAGCCAGGGCATGGGATAGGGAGTGGTGGGGCTGAGGTAGGAAGATCACTTGCACTCAGCAGTTCAAGGCTGCAGTGAGCTATGATGGTGTCACTGCACTCCAGCCTGGGTGACAGAGAGAGACCCTGTCTCAAAAAAAAAAAAAAAAAAAAAAAAGCTTAGTAAAAATGCCTTGTGCATAGAATGTGCTCAGTGGATATTTAATAAATGTTTATTCAATTTTGAAGTTTAAGTTGATTTCAAATAATATATTAAAATGACAGATAGGAGATGACAAAAATAAGAAGAAATATTCGATTGACATTGGACCAGCTCGGTTTCAACTGCAATACATGGGCCATTACTTGATAAGAGATGAAAGAAAAGATCGGGATCCCAGGGTCCAGGATTTTATTCCCAACGCATGGCAGGTAATGACAACAAACATTGTACTTTTCTAATCAGTGTGACTTCAGAACTTTTCATTACTGTGTCTCTACATGTTAAACTTTGCATAAACTTCTTAATCTTGTTTAATGTCTTTCCTCTACTGTGCCTGGAGAATGTAACTAGAGTATGAGAAATCATTCACTTCTTCCCCTTCTTGGCCTTTTTATTTTCACCATCAGTGGAAGTTATACTTATACCTGTTTGTATGTGAAGGCATGCTAATGTGGCATTACTAGTTCTTACAGCTCAGTTTTGGAAACCTCTTTCTGTACTTACTCAATGACAATTGGAAAAAGTGTTTTCTAATGGGAAAATATGTTTTACTCAGTCTCACTTTCTATTTTGCAGAAATGAAACCCTCTCTCTAGGCCAAAATATAAAACAAAATCTCTTTTCTGAGGGAATGGCATGAGTAATCCAGGCATTTTCCTGAATCCTTCGAGTGTTCACCAGACCTAATCTTCAGGGGTTCAGGGAGTTCCCCCAAAGGTAGCATAATACAGGCACAGGAGACAGAAGGTACAAAGGATACTGTCTGTGTTTTGGTAACATGCTGTTCACTTTCTTGACACAAATGGTGCTTTGTACCCTGCAGCAGGAACTCCTGGATGTGGTAGATAAGAATGAGTCAGCAGTGATTGTTGCCCCAACGTCCTCAGGCAAAACCTATGCTTCCTACTACTGCATGGAGAAAGTGCTGAGGGAGAGCGATGTCGGGGTGGTCGTGTATGTTGCACCTGCAAAGGTAGTTCTTGAATGACTTTCATTTTTGCTTTTGTTCCTGAACATCCCCTTTAAAAAGAATGCGCACGGTCACATGCTAGATCTAATTCACTTTGTTATTTTATTTTTGAGACAGAGTCTTACTCTGTCACCCAGGCTGGAGCGCAGTGGCGCGATCTTGGCTCACTGCAACCTTCACCTCCTGTGTTCAAGTGATTCTCCCGCCTCAGCCTCATGAGTAGCTGGGATTATAGGCACGTGCTGCCATGCTGGGCTAATTTTTGTATTTTTAGTAGAGACAGGGTTTCACCATGTTGGCCAGGCTGGTCTTGATCACCTCAGGTGATCCACCCACCTTGGCCTCCTGAAGTGTTGGGATTACAGGCTTGAGCCACCGTGCCCGGCCAAGAAACTATTTTTGATATTTTCATTTCATCTCATATGTTAATATTTTCATTTATAGTTACTGCAATTATACTTATTTTTAGAAAATATTTCACTATCATGAATATAAAAATGATGACTATAGTATTTTTAAGGATTAATTTTTTAAAAATTTACATTTTAAGTTATTTCCCTTTCTTTCTTTCTGTCTCCCCTTTCCTTTTTTATTTTCCCTCCCTCCCTTGGAGTGGTATGCTATGATTATAATTATGAAGATTTATGTTTTTCTTTTAATTAATATTGTTTCAATTAAAAAATACAGCCAGGTATATATGACTTCCATTTCCAGCAATATGGCCATATAGGTCAACAGAAAAATCTCTTTGTGTAAAATACCTGAAATGCTGGATAAGAGACACCAAACATCTTTTTATATAATTATAGTTAAGCTCAGAACAATAGAAGGGGAATCCTAGGGGCTGAAAATTTTAAGAGAAGGCCACATGGGCTCTTTGCCTCTTTTAGGCAGCAAGTTGCAGGGGCTTAAATAAGAAAGGATCCCAACAAACACAGGCAGAGAGAGCACTAGGAGGATCCCAGGCAGAGCAATGGTGGTTAACCTGGAATCATGAACCAGACATTCAATAGAAAGTCATTCATTTGCCCATTGTCACCATATACATGATATGTAATATCTGTCTATCTATCTATCTATCTATATCTATCTATCTATCTCGTGTGTGTGTGTGTGTGTGTGTGTGTGTGTGTGTGTGTTTAAAATCAAGGAGGATCCAAGAGAATACTCAGTGGTATCAGATAATTTCATTACCATCTGTATTTTTCCCTACTTCATTTCATTTTCATTGAAATGTGTGTGTGTGTGTGTGTGTGTGTGTGTGTGTGTGTGTGTATGGATTCGGTTGTCCTCAAGGTTTTATATGTCTCTTCTCTACTAAGTGACTAATGGTTTTTTTTTCTTGTCAATCAGTCCCTTGTTGGTCAAGTGGCTGCAACTGTTGAGAATCGTTTTACTAAAACGTTGCCTGCCGGCAGAACTCTATGCGGTGCTTTTACAAGAGATTATCGTCACAATGTACTAAACTGTCAGGTATGACATATTAATTAATGAGTTTATTATCAAATTATAGAGCAGTACTTATATAACTGTTTTGCTGGGAATCTGCAAAATGCAAGCCCTTATAGAAATCATTTCACTGAATTCACAAAGAAAATGAAATTGCTCTAAGGAAAATTTAAGGTTGTTCTACTCTAAAAAGTAAGAACTAGGCTCACCATCTCTAAGGATATTCACATTGTGAACTGAAATTTCAAATAGAAAGTTATGATATTTCATTATAACTTAGAGAGGGAGTCAAATAGATTTGACAAACCCAATGCATTACTAAATGACTATCCAACCTTGTCTTTCCATTCAAAGTTGCTAGGTCTTGTGAACAATATTTATACTTACATTATGATCTGAAATTTCAAATAGATTATGATATTTCAGTATAACTTAGAAAGGGATTCAAGTAGATTTAACAAACCCAATGCATTACTAAATGACTACCCAACCTTTTCTTTCCATTCAAAATTGCTAGTTCTTGTGAATGATATTTATGGATCCTCATAATAAAACCTTGTCTCAAAAAGATTGTGTGTTGATAGTGGACCCATCGATAGGTAAATCGTAGATTAAGATAGATTGTCTCCCTTATTGAATTCACAAAGTAGACATTTAAGACTAAACAAAATGTAAAACAGTCGTTACAGAGTAGAAGCTTTTTTTCATTTTCATTAATCCAAATGTTCATAAATGTAAAGACTTAAATGAAAAACGTCAAAGATGCAATGTTATCTTAATGAAACTGCTATCAGCAGCAGCATATTTTCTAGGTTCCTATTACTATGCCTGATATAAAATTAATGCTCCATAAAGTTAGCTACACTAATCATTCATATTTGTAGGTACTTATTACAGTGCTGGAATGTTTTGAAATCCTGTTGCTTGCTCCTCATCGCCAAAAATGGGTGGAAAGGATCAGATATGTTATATTTGATGAGGTAGGTTTGGTGTTAGTTCTGTGGTTGATGTTCTAGTCTGCATACACCCTATAATTTGTAATTTAAAGAATATAGGGCTTTTTCAATCATGGTAGTTAAGTTGTGCGTCAGCCAGGGTACCAATGGAAAACAGATTGCATATTCACGTTAGTATAATTTTTAGAAAAGTGTTTTTACTAAGGGGCTGTTTACAAAGGTTTGTACAAGGGAAACCACAAGGTAAGTGCAGTAATCCAGAATAGTACAAGCCTTTCAACCCTGTAAGGATGAAGGGAGAAGGAAGCATTATGAACCTTAACAGAAGAGAGATTCTATAGATATGTCTCTTTGAGAAGAACAGTGACCTTGGTGAAGAAATGCAGCTGGCCAAGGTTGACCTCTTAGGGAGAGAGAGAAAAAGAATAAAGACCTTGACCTCACTGTCTTCTCTCCTTCCCATTTCTTGCCTAGGCTTCCCACTGGCCAAACCCAGTAGAAGCTAGAGGGCTAAGGAGGCTGGGTGAGCCAATTCCCAAGGTCAGACTCATTGGCCAGAGAGGAAGGTGGCGAATGGTGTAGATCTGGAAGGACATAGCTATGTTATTATCAAAATGAATGGAAAGAACTGTAAATAGAATTCAAGCTTTGTATTTTGTTGCTTCAAGGAATTTTCAACTTAAAGGAAAACTAGGTGATAAACCTGTGTAGTGAATCTACTCCTTTTTTGTGTGAAGTTGAGAGTTGGTAGACATGCTGTCATTCTGCTTTCTTTGTCCTGAAAGTAGTCTGTTTCCTTTTATGCATCAGGCTGTATTGTGTGTTGCTGACTTTGAACATTCCCGTTTTAAGGGAAAACAAAACAAAACAAAACCCTTGATCTTTATGATCTAGAACCTTGGATTGTGGTCTCATCTCAAAATGCCTAAGCACAATAATGTTAAAACATTGGTAATGAGTCTGGGCGTGGTGGCTCATGCCTGTAAACCCAGTACTTTGGGAGGCTGAGGCGGGTGGATCACCTGAGGTCAGGAGTTCGAGACCAGCCTGACCAACATGGTGAAACCCCGTCTCTACTACAAATACAAAAATTATCCAGGCATGGTGGCATGCTCCCATAATCTCAGCTATTCGGGAGACTGAGGCAGGAAAATCACTTGAACCCGGGAGGCAGAGGTTGCAGTGAGCCAAGATCACACCACTGCACTTCAGCCTGGGCAACAATAGTGAAACTCCATCTCAAAACGAAAAACAAAATGTGGGTAACTTTGGTTTTCTGATTTATACATGCACAAAACTTGATTGTAAGAAGGCTTTAAAAATTGTTTATTCTAGAAAGTTCAGAGAAATTGCCTGCTGATACAAAATATAAGATTAGCATTTGGTAAAGTGGGCGATTATCTGACTAGATCAAAGTCAGAAGGGATATGAAAATATTCTTCTTTATGTATTTATTACTAGCCTTGATTGGTAAGTCTTTCCAGCTGAGACCCAATTGTCACGATGTATTCTGTTTAAGACCAAAATTTGGACCTCCTCTCTAAGTCTTAATTTGCATTATTTAACCAAAGAGAATTGATTCATTCATTCAACAGATATTAATTGAGTACCTACTCTGTGCTAGACACTGTGCTTTCTCCCTGATATGCCAGTACTGACCTTGTGGTTTAGTGAAGGGGAGAGCAATTAAATAAGTAAATGTACCAATGAAAATATAAGTAAACATTGTGATACAAACTCTGAAGAAAAAAAAATCAGTCAGTTTTCACCAAGATAATAGCAAAATGGGAAGAACAACAACTTTGGAGCAGGTACTCAGGGAAGGTGTTTCTGAGGCAATGACCTTCAGCTGGGCTTTGCAGGGATAAGCAGGAATGGTCAGCTAAGAGGTGGATGAGGATTTTAAGTAGCAGGGTCGTATATGTGAAGGCCCTCAGGTGGAACACGTGTGTTCAGGGTATGAAAAGAAGGCCAGTATGTTGGGAGCAGAGTGCATGGCGGGGAAAGTGGCCTGAGATGGGGTTGGAAAGGTGGGAAGAAACCAGATCATGCAGGAAGTTACACTTCCAGTTAAGCAGCTTGTGGTTTACTGTAAATGCATTGGGAGGACAGTGTAGGGATTTAATTAGGTATGTAGCCTAATTTGATTTTTGTTTAATAATACCATTAGGGCTATGATGTGAAGAAAGTATAGAGAAAGAGTGGAAGCTAAGAGAAAAATCAGAAGGCTGTTGTAGAAAGCCAGGTGATGGTGGCTTCAATGACAACAAAAAATGGAGAGAAAAACATAGCTTCAAAATAGATTTTTGGAATTGGAATCTGTAGGAATTAATAATGGTTTAGATATGGAGATTGGAGACAGTTAAGTGTCATGATGTCTATTGTCTGAATTTATCACCATTCACTTTATTTAGGTTAGGTCATTTATAGGAAACTGGAAAAATATGCATGATGATTTTATGCTTCTATTTTTTATTTACGATTTTGACATCAACTTTTCAACTGATTTTTTTTTCTTTACTAGGTCCATTATCTTGGCAGAGAAGTTGGAGCAAAATTTTGGGAGCTCCTCCTTGTCATTATTCGGTGTCCCTTTTTGGTTCTTTCAGCTACCATAAATAACCCAAATCTTCTCACCAAGTAGGTATAGGTAAAAAGAGTGGTTGTTATATATTCAGTGGTTGAATTATATATTGTCTATATGGTCTGAAGTCTTTAAGGTTTTTTCTATAATAACTTTCAAATAAATTTATTACCCAATCTTTGAAACGTCAGTAGTCTTGCTTTGTTGCCCAGGCTGGCCTTAAACTCCTGGGCTGAAGGAGTCCTCCCACCTCAGCCTCCTGAGTAGCTGGGACCACAGGTGCACATTATCATGTCTGGCTTTCTCAAATTTTTTTGAAGATATATTTCCTGGAAGTTAAAGAAGGAAAACATCTTCTCCAAAGAAAATCAAGGTCTCCCATAGCCAGATCTGAAATTGTGTAGGAAAATTTCTAAAAATTTTCAAATAAATGTCATCTGAAGTAAGAGAGAGAATTGTATCCCCCTTTCTTTGTCCTTATCCAATAATTAAAGCTAAAATGGAAATAACTGGGACACAGTCATTGACCTTGCAGATGACAGTCATAAGAACAACAAAGCATTATATGAACATCAAGTATTGTTTTGTTACCAGACTTGATTTTTCCTAGTAACAGCAACAGTGGTAGTAACAGCAACACTGGTAACAAACACATAGTGCTTTCTATGTGGCAGGTATATTAACTCATTCAAGCCATACAACACCCTTATGAGAAAGATACTTTCGTTATCTTCTATGTTATGATGGAGAAATGGAGGCATAGAGAAGCTGAGGAATTTGCCCAAAGTCCACAGCTCTGAAGTAAACTCAGGTGGTTTAAATTGAGAGGGCATGCTCTAAATTTTTTAACTTGTGAAATTTTCTTTGTTTAAAATATCCAAGTTCTTGATAAATACTTCTATATTTTATTTAAATTATATGCATGTTTATTCTGTAAGGTGGCTGCAATCAGTAAAACAGTACTGGAAACAGGCAGACAAGATTATGGAAGAGAAATTTATTTCTGAAAAACAGGCTGACAAATGTCTCAACTTTCTCCAAGACAATTCATATAAAAATCAATCATATGAAGTTAGACTTGGTAAGCTTTTTTTTTTATGTTTTACTCTATATTTTTATATTTTACTATAAAGCTTTTTATAGGGATTTTTGTGTTTTAAATCCATATTCTAATAATTGTATGTCCATTAATTTGGATATTCTTGCTCTTCATATCTAGTACTCGGTGGAGAGAGATACAATGATTTAGAGAAGCATATATGTTCAGTAAAACATGATGATGTTTATTTTGATCATTTTCATCCCTGTGCTGCGCTAACGACAGATATTGTAAGTATAAAAGTGTATTTGTCCTGTTAGTGGAATTTTTAGTGTATATCGCAACTGGAAAGGGACTCAATCTTCATAGAATTGCAGCATGTATAGATAATCTTTTTCTTTTTTTACCGATTCTTTTATTTTATTCATTTATTTTTTAAATTTAATACATTTTTTATTTTTAATTTTGTGGGCATCTAAAGTAGCTGTATATATGGGGCACATGAGATATTTTGATACAGACATGCAATGCATAATAACCACGTCAGACTAAATGAGGTATGTATCCACTACCTCAAGCATTTATCCTTTAATGGATACACAATGGTAATTATGTATCCATTACCTCAAGCATAATAACCACATCAGACTAAATGAGGTATGTATCCATTACCTTAAGCACAATCCAATTCTACTCTTTTAGTTATTTTAAAATATACAATAAATTACTGTTAGCTATAATCACTCTGTTGTGCTATCACATACTAGATCTTATTTATTCTATCTATTTTTTTGTGCTCATTAACCATTCCCTCTTCCACCCAACCCACTGTCTTTGCTAGCCTCTGGTAACCATCATTCTACTCTCTGTCTCCACGCATTCCATTGTTTTAATTTTTAGCTCCCACAGATAAGTTAGAACATGTGAAGTTTTTCTTTCTGTGCCTGGCTTATTTCATTTAACATAGTGACAATTCTATCTATGTTGTTGCAAATGATAGGATCTGATTTTTTTTTATGGCTGAATGGTATTCCACTGTATTTAAGTGCCACATTTTCTTTATTCATTAATTTGTTGATGGGCACTTAGGTTTCTTCCAAATCTTGGCTATTGTGAATGGCGCTGCAATAAACATGAGAGTCCGGATACCTCTTTGATATACTGATTTCCTTTTTTTTAAGTATATACATAGCAGTGGTATTGCTGGATCATAAGGTAGCTCTAGTTTTAGTTTTTTGACTTTTTGTTGTTTCTATTAATATCTTATTGTATTGTCTGTCTTGAAAAGTTGCTGTGGCTGTAATTTGTGATAGGTTCATTTTTTTGTCTTTCTACTGAAGATATACTCATATCACAATTACAATGTTATAATATTCTGTGTTTTTCTGTGTACTTACTAGTAAGTTTTTTTACCTTCAGATGGTTTCTTAATGCTCATTAACATCCTTTTATTTCCCACTGAAGAACTCCCTTTAGCACTTCTTGTAGGACAGGTGTTGCTGAAATCTCTTAGCTTTTGTCTGAGGAAGTCTTTATTTCTCCTTCATGTCTGAAGGATATTTTCACTGGATATACTATCCCATGATAAAAGATTTTTTCCTTCAGCCCTTTATGTCATGCCACTCTCTTCTGGCCTGTGAGGTTTCCACTGAGAAGTCTGCTGCCAGACATATAGGAGCACCATTGTGTTATTTGTTTCTTTTCTCTTGCTGCTTTTAGGATCCTTTCTTTATTCTTGACCTTTGGGAGTATGATTATTAAATGTCTTGAGATAGTCTTCTTTGGGTTAAATCTGCTTGGTGTTCTATATCTTCTTGTATATGAGTATTGGTATATTTCTCTAGGTTTGGGAAGTTTTCTGTTATTATCCCTTTGAATAAACTTTCTCCTCACTCTAGGTGTTTTAAGCCCCTTTAAGGCCAATAAATCTTAGATTTGCCCTTTTGAGGCTATTTTCTATATCTTACAGGAATGCTTTTATCATTTTTAATTCTCTTTTCTTTTTTCTCTTCTGACTATATATTTTCAAATAGCCTTTCTTCAGGCTCACTAATGCTCACTTCTGCTTGATTAATTTTGCTATCAAGAGACTCTGGTGGATTCTTCAGTATGTCAGCTTTTGCTTGATTCTTTTTAATTATTTCAATATCTTTGTTAAATTTATCTAATAGGATCCTGCTATCATTCTATTGATATTATATATCACATTGATTTGTGTATGTAGAACCATCCCTACATTGCTGTGATAAATCCCATGTGGCCATAATGAAATATCTTTTAAATGTGTTGTTTAACTCAGTTCGCTAGCATTTTGTTGAGGAGTTTTGCATTAATATTCATCAGGGATATTGGCCTGTAGTTTTCTTTTTTTAATGTGTCTTTGCCTTGTTTTGATATCAGGGTAATACTGGCTTTTTGAGTTTCCTCAAAACAGCTATTTTAAATTATCAGCCTGAAAAGTCACATATCTTTGTCTTTCCATAATTGGTTCCTGGTACCTTATTTAGTTCGTTAGGTGAGGTCATATTTTCCTGGATGGTCTTGATGCTTGTGGATATTCATTGATGCTTAGACATTAAGTAGTTAGGCATTTATTGTAGTCTTCACAGTCTGGGCTTATTTGTACTTGTCCTTGAGAAGGTTTCCCAGGTATTTGGAGGGACTTGGATGTTGTGATCTAAGATTTTGGTCACTGCAGCCATTATCTGCACTGGGGGGCACCCCAAGCTCAGTGAGGCTGTGGCTCTTGCAGTCTCATAGAGGAACCACTTTGGTGATTTGGATAAGATCCTGAATAATTCTCTGGATTATCAGAGACTTTAGTTTTCTTCCCTTACTGTCTCCCAAACAAATGGAATCTTTTTCTCTGTGTTGAGCTGCCTGGAGCTGGGAAGAGAAAGCAACATAGCATCCCTGTGGTCTCCACTGCAGAGACTGCACTGAGTTAGAATGGAATCAAGCACAGCACTAGGTATTGCCCTAGGCTTACAATAATCATTGTCTGGCTACTGCCAATTTTCATTCAAGGCCTGAGGACTCTGCAATCAGTAGGTGGTGAAGCCAGCCAGGCTGGTGTCCTTTTCTTCAAGGTGGCGGGTTCCCCGGATCTCACGTGGGTCCAGAGATGTTGTTTGGGATCCAGGGCTTGGAGTCAGGATCTATCTACTCTTCCCTTTTTTTTCCCCACAAGTAGAGGAGTCTCTCTCTGTGACCACCAGCGGCCCTGGCCCATGGTGAGTTTTTCCTGGCTACTGCTAATCTTCACTCAAGGCCCAAGGCCTCTTCAGTCAGCTTATGGTGAATGCTACAAGGCCTGGGTCTCTCCCTTCAGGCCAACAGGCTCTTCTCTGGCCCAGGGTAGGTTCAGAGATGCCATCCAAGAGCCAGGGCCTGCACTTGGGGACCCCAAGAGCCTGCTCAGTGCTCTACTCCACTGTGCCTGAGTTGGCATCTGAGCTGCAAGACAAAGTCCCATTTACTCTTCCCTCTCTTTTCTTCAAGCAGAAGTAGTCTCTCCCCATAGCCACCACAGCTAGGAAGGTGCTGGGTCGTATCTGAAGCCAGCATGCCTCAGAGTATCACCCCAGGCACACGGCCACGTACTACCTAGCTACCACTGCTGCTTATTCAGGGCCCAAGCGCTCTTTATTCAGCGGGTGATGAATCCTGCCAAATCTGGGTCCATCTTTTCAAGGCAGCAGGTTTCAGCATGTGTCTAGAAAGGTCTGGGAGCGAGGGCCTGGAATGGGGGCCTCATGACTTTGCTCAGTGCTCTATCCTACTGTGGCTAAGCTGGTGTCCAAGTTTGAAGACAAAGTCGTCTTTACTCTTCCCTCTCCTCTCAGCAAGCAGAAGGGAGGAGTTTTGCTCAGAGCTGCGAGCTGCACTGCTTAGGGTTGGGGGAGGGATGATGCAATCACTCCCTAGCTCTCCTCAGCTGGTGTCTCAGTAGATTGCATACACCCCAAGTCCATAGGCTCTGAGCCCAGCACAGCACCATGACTTGCCCAGGAATTGTAGTCCTTGTGGCCTAGGCTGCTTTTCAAGTTTATTTAGGACCCTCGGGCACTTTAACCCCCAGTGATGAGCTTGCCAGTTTCAGAATTACCCATCCTGGAAGTCAGGTTTCGACTGCTGGGATGGGCAGTTCTCCTCTGGGTCAGGCTAGTCTAAATGCTCCCTCCACTGGTGCCAGCTGAGTTCTGCCTGGTGTTGCTTTTCGCTGTGACAGGGTAACACTGAATTCTAATGCAAAGTCCCAGTCACCATGCTTTCCCTCTTCCAAGTGCACAGACTCTCTCTGCATGCCATGTGGCCACTGCTGGAGGATGTGGGATGGGTGGCATTGGCAGGTCGACACTGTCTTTCCTGCCCTCTTCAGTGTCTCCTTCAGTGATACAGAGTTAAAACCAGATACTGTGATCACTTACCTGATTTTTGGTTCTTATAAAGGTGCCTTTTGTGTGCATAGTTGTTCAATTTGGAGTTCCTGTAGGGGCTGATGCTCACAGGAGGCTTCTATTAGGCCATCTTTACAGATAATCTTAACCTCAGGTACACGGACATCAAGGATGGACTTCGTAGAAAAGTGAAAAACCCCTAAAAATTGTGTGTGTATACATTCTTCTAGCTTTCATTAGATCCTCAAAGTCGTTTGGGACACCCAAAGTTTAATAACTGGAGAGGAAGTAATGGAGAGTTCTAATTCGGGTTCTTTGGTTAGTTTATTCCTTTTCTTTATTTACAGACATTATCCTTTCCTATTTACGGCTTCTTAGTATCTATTTCCGTCTTCTACTTCTCTGTGACTAACAGTGCTGCCACAACTGTATTGGCAGTCCTCATTCATGTCCGAAGTTCCTATTACCAAATGATCTGAACAGGGAAGAGACATTTCCTACCAACATAAAAATCGGAACATGACTTTTTTCATGGTGGATTGAGAAGATGAAGTTTTCGGAGATCTCACTTGAGGCACTGGATTATGAGTGTGGGAAGACATTAATTTATCCTGCTATTCTCTCCTCTTTTTCCATCCTATCTCTGTTATTAAATTATATAGGTTCAAGTTGCCTTGTGAAGATATAATGACATTAGCCAATAGTTGGTCCTTTTTTTTATTACTTTATATCCAAAATTATGCTGTTCCATTTATCTTCCTAAAACATAATTCTGATCCTGTCCTTATTCTACTCAAAAGTCTTCAATGTTTCTCCACTGGAAATAAATTTCAGACTTTGTAGCCTGGCATTCAAATCTTCTATAACTTAGACTTTCCTCAGCTTTTCACTCAAACCCCGGATGTAGCTTACCCAAAGGGTTCATGCTGTGTACTATACCTGGAATGCTTCATTCCAGATGCCAAACTCTAAGTTTCCAGATTCTATTCGTCTTCCATGTCTTTGCTAATGTGAGATTTTTTTTTTCCAGAAGTCTTTCTATGATCTCTTCACATGGAATTAATCTTCTTTTCTGATAATATATAACTTATTATTTGTACTTTTTAAATGACACCAATTATGTTTAGCCTGCTGTTATAATTTTTTGCTTTCATGTCTTCTTTTTCTTATTAAATTATAAAATTGTTAATGAAAAATTTTGCACTTTTTCACCCCTGGATTACCTTATAGCTAGCTCATAGTGCCATATACACAAAAGTTGCTCAGTCAATATTTGTGGAATGATGATTGCAAAGATGTGTTGAGAATTTACGTGGCAGGCACTTGTTAATATTTATATGTATTTCTCTTTTAACCTTCACAACATCTTTATAATAAATGTACTATAATTATTCCCAACTTACAGATGAGGAAAAAGAGGGCTAGTGAGGTTGTTTAACTAGTCCAAGGACTCAGTTAGTAATTGTCAGACTATGGTACAAACTCAGAAGTTCTGACCCCAAAGCCTAATGTTCTTAATCATAGTGTTATACTAAATAATTTGTGGATCGAATGCACGAGTAAGGAATTAAATGGAAATTACTTCATAGATTCTGAGCTATGGTGATTAAGGGCATGTAAAACTCACTTAAAGTGATTCTGTCTTCCAGAAATTTTCAAACATAATTTTATTATGTAGTTTTTTCTTGGCTTTGCAATGACTCATTCCAAATGGCATTTCTGTCCCTATCCCTCCCTATTTCTCTGACTCTGTGCTTAGGGAATAGATATATGATAAGCATACATCACTCTTTAAGCCTTCCAATTATATTTTGATATCTTCAGCATTGAATTTTCAGCAAGTTTTTAGTTGCATAGTATTTTATAATTTTTTAATGGTTTACTCTGCTTAGAGTGATTTAAGGTAAGTTACCTTTAAGCATTTGTGAGTACAGTGGCCTGGAGTTCTTGGTAAGATCATCATTTTGGCCATGTGCCTTCGTCTATTCTCAGTAGCTATTAATGGAGTAATTGGAAAGCAACAGAACCATTACAGTGTGTTCTGACCCTGTATGACTTCTGCAGAGCTGTGCTGTTGTATGAATCTTCTCAGCTCTTTACTCTGTGATACTTTACTTTTGTAAAGTAACTAGACAACTAGAGAGACATGCTTTTTAAAATGCTTAGACAACTGGTTAAATTTGTGAGGTGTGCATTTATATAAGACCTTTCTTCGTGCTCCTAAGATAGCAATGACAACAGCAAGATGGTCTATCCAAATGAGTATAGTATTCATGAGATTACACTGAAATTGTTCAATCATGAGGGGAAGCAGAATACATTGAAGCAACAGGAGAAGAATGTAAAGGAACCTTCTAACCTTGGATTTATTCTCTGTAACACTCATGGAAATAGCTTTGGGAAGGAAGGCATGGGAACAGGATGAGTGAGCTGGCTTTAATCCAGCTGTGGTGAGGGATCACTGCAATCCATATATGGCTTGTTCCTGGGCTAAGGGAAGAGCTGCACAGCCTTCCTACGAATTATGCTGCCGTAAAAGAACAGCTGCTCAGTGCCCGAAGAGGCTGTCGGCACCAGGCAGTCCTCGAAAGAACTACTGTCTGTCTCTTTCTGTGTAGTTCTGATAAATGCTTAGTATGTAACTTTTTTACTTATTTTTTGTTCATTTTAATTTTTTTTTCAAAAGGAGCATTGTGGTATGATATGCTTTTGTTTATGAATGAACAAGTACAAACCGATATAACCATATAATGATCTTTTATATATTGTCTTTCTATATAATTTTATGTATTATCTAGGCCAGCTTAAGAGAAACCAGCTAATTACATGTTGTGCAGAGGAGAACAATTGAATTGAATATATCCTTTTAGTGATACAATTGACAAACGGATGAAAAAGAATACCTGAAAGTTAATAATCAGTCACTATGATGGATGGGATACTCAAAAAGAGTCAGGCATTTTAACAGCATATTGTATACATTATATCATTTAATCCTCACAACAAATCTGTGGTGTAAGGATAATTATTCCCATTTTAGAGATGGGAAACCAAGGCATTCATAAAGGAAGGGAGATGCTTTGAAAATGAATCACTATTATTCTAGAGACCAAAATAGAAGCATAGCATTAGTATGTACTTGATAATTCTTAGAAAACTAATTACTTAAGTCAAGAATGGCTTCATTTATAGACAGAATATTTGGTCACCTGCAAGATGCAGTTTATGAGATACTGAAATCCTCACCTTCTGAGATAATGAATACAGTTACTAGTGTATTCAAATGAAGTCCCTGCCAACTAGCTAGCTTCATAAATTCAATCTGAGAATTGCTAAATGATGATTCTTTATATTTATGTTGCATAACATAGAATAAAAAGAAAACCTTGCTATATTAACCTCTTGAATCTCACCACAATCTTGAAGACAAGCAATGAAGACATTGTCATTCTCATATTATAGACAAGAAAAACAGAACCCCAGGGAGTAGTGATTAGAGCTGTGATTAGAACCCAGCTGTGCGGTACAGTCCATCAAACAGCCTTTCTTTGCTTTCTGAACTCTGTTTGGAGTGGCTCCTTTAGCCCAGTATTTCCAATCTTCTAGAAACCAGTAATAGGCATTTTTTAAAGGAAGGGTTCCTTCCTCAAGTATATTTGGGAGAAGTGTGATATCCTGTCCCTTTCTTAGAGATTCACAGTACACATGAACATAACAAAAACCTTGACATAAAGATACTTGGTTAACTTGCTTAATAGGGCCTTTCCCATAGTTACTCATCTTTAATTTTTTTCTTAGTGTTACGGTTTAGATGTTACTTTATCCCTTTTGTACATAATGGATTCGAAGAAGTGGTGATTGAAGCCAAAAGAGTATAGAACACAAAGGCTATGAGGACAGGATTTGTTCTTGTACCCTACATGGTGCTTTGCACACAACTAACAGCAACAGTATTTGTGAGAGAAAAAGTAGTGCATGAGTTCTAAAGGCTTCAGACAGAAGCTGATCAGTAACCAGGGTAACCATCAGGTAGAAATTTCTTTTGAGTATCTGAAGGTTGTCTGAGGGTCTTTGCCCTTATAAACTTGATCTGGCTCTTGTATTGGATCTCTAGGGGCAAAGCTTTGTCCCTTTTTACATGGCTTGGTACCCATAAAATCATCTTCATCACTAAACACATTTTAATGTCTGTTTCAAAGGGATATTTCAAAAAGAAAGGTATATTTTTTGTCTAAACTGAGGCTATTCTGTAAGAACTCATATTTCCCAGCCACCCAGTACCCTCACTGGCATTCTAAGGAAGTTTCATAGAGCAGTGTTAGTTTATTATCTAGTGCAAATAGTCTCAGGAAATAGTACTGAAACTTATTAGTGGATTTTGAAGTTTTCCATTTCAGCAGGTTAGGGATGCTACTTTGTTAAGACTTTATTAACAGATCCTTGCAGAGGTGAAATATTACAGTTGATTGCCTTTTAATGTCCCTGGATTCACAGGTAAAGACTTGAGGGTTTAGTCATGAAAGTTAAAATAAAAGAAATATAAACATTGTAATTTTATTTCTTCATCCATCCATTAATTTGTTTATTCACAGATTGAAAAGTATGGATTCCCACCTGATCTTACCCTCACCCCTCAAGAAAGCATCCAGCTTTATGATACCATGGCTCAAGTCTGGGAAACTTGGCCCAGGGCTCAGGTAAATATAGAAATATATATTCACCAAAATGAACTTTAGTTAATGCTATTCCAGAATATAGCAAAATTACTCTACAGGTAAGCACACTTATTCTCTCTACTTGGTTGATGCTGCTATTTTGAAATAATCAGTTATTTTTTCTTATTTTCAGCCATTCTTTGTGACTTTATTATTGTATGTAGCATGGAATATTCTGTAATTCTCAAAAATATGTCTTCTTTTAGCTTTTGGGATACCATACTACTTTAATTGTGTTTTTGGACTTATATTCCTCTATTCTCTTCTCTGTTGGTTTTCATCTTTTCATCAGCTGTGCCCTGTATTCTTTCTTTTGAAGAGTTCACCCATCATCATAGGTTTATGTGTTAGAAATTATTGGGAGGTAAAAAGATGTTCAACAGCCTCTGCCCTCAAGGAGTTTGCAATTTTGTTAAGGAGACAAGTAAACTTAAATACATCATTGTATTTTTCTTACTATAGATTGCATAGCTTAGCTTAATTTTGTGATAATTTTCCCCCCAAGGAATTGTGTCCAGAGGAATTCATTCTTTTTAAGAATAAAATAGTCATTAAGAAGTTGGATGCTAGAAAATATGAAGAAAACTTAAAGGCAGAATTAACAAATTGGATTAAAAATGGCCAAGTGAAGAAGGTAATTTTCACACTTTCTTGGACAAAGTTTCACTTAATTGTTAATTGTTTGGAGTTGCATAATAATTTAGCCAATAAATGTTTTGTAATCTTTTTATTCTAATTTTGGTTTTAGTAATTCCATTTAAACATGTTATCCAGTGAGTATGAGATAGAATAAAGGAGGAGGGAAATGGTTTCATTTCTTAGCTCAGTGACCTTTAAAACATGCACCATAGGCTTTTGGTTTCTTCAGGTAACAGCTACAAACAGCTAAAAACGAAGAACCTTTAACTTTAACAGGAGAACCAATGTTGCCGAGGCTTTCACAGAAGAGGGACTGGCTCCAGAGGAATGATAGTGGAGATCAGGAATTAGTACAGGGGCTAATCTAAGAAAGTTTTGTGCAAATAAAAATAAATTATTTAAAAATAACCAATTTCTGAAACTCATGTACATGATGATAAATGAGAAAATATAAATATAACTGAAAGAGGCTCAGGCAAATTTATAGATGACAGACTCGTAGGTGGCTATGCTGAGAAGCAAAGATATCTTTGAGCATAACATTGATGCATCTTTGGTTCTAGTTTGGTGACTGTCATGTTTATTTGCATTTTTCACTCTGGTGGTGAAAGAAATAAAGATAAAAATGGTATTGGTTGGCTGGGAGTGGTGGCTCACACCTATAATCCCAGCACTTTGGGAAGCTGAGGCGAGTGGATCACTTGAGGCCAGAAGCTTGTGACCAGCCTGGCCAACATGGTGAAATCCTGTCTCTAAAAAAATACAAAAATTAGCCAGGTGTGGTGGCGCATGCCTGTAATCCTAGCTACTCTGGAGATTGAAGTGGAAGAATCACTTGAGCCTGGGAGGCAGAGGTTGCAGTGAGCCGAGATCATGCCACTGTACTCCAGTCTGGGCAACAGAGGGAGACTCATCTTCAAAAAAAAAAAAAAAAAATGATACTGATGTTAGGAAATATTGCAAATAATTTAGCCTGTTTGGCACAGAATGCTGTGTTCCATTAAATGTTAATCAGGGGAAAACTGAATACCAAGGATGTCCCTATTTGCCACCCCTCAAATGATAATTAAACTGGAAAATAACTTTGTCAAGAAAATTATTCATGATAGCCATAACTATTTCATCAAAGATTTTCCATTGTATATTATGTAAAGGAATTTAATGTTAATTTTCCTGATGTAAAATAACATTTATTTTTTCTGATTAAAAAAGAAGTAGATGCTGTTTTTAAAAAAATTATCAAATATGGAATAGTAGGATAAAACTTACTATCCACAATTTCAACAATATCTGAGGTGAACAACTTATTACACTTCTATTGGTCATTGTATTTTGTGACTCACTTATCTCTTGAATTTTCAGTTAAGCATTATAAACATGTTTGTATACTATTACAAATTATTGGTAGACATAGTTAAAACTTTTTCTTTTTAATTTTAAGAGGTTCTTTTCCATTATAGGTTTTATATACTCCTTAACATATTTGGCAGCTATTTTGTTATCTAATAACTGGAGAAACCCTTTGTCACTCTTCCTGCAACAGTTGAAACAGCAACATTTTATGAACATCCTTATCCTACTGACTTATTTGTAGTACCTACAAAATATCATATATTATATTTTATATATTTTATTATCTATTCTTTAGTATAGAGATGTCTGTGACTCTGTTGACTTTTACCACTACTTGATAATATTAAAGGACTATTTTAAAAACCCACCCAAAACTATATATGAAAAATTATTCTAATTTTAGACAACAAAATAATTCCTTTCTTTCTTCTGTTTCCACAAATTCTTTTTTTTTTTTTTAAATAATTTTAACTTACTGTTGTAGGTCAAAAGAGTACTGAAGAACCTTAGTCCGGATTCATTGTCTAGTTCAAAAGATATGGTGAAAATGTTTCCTCTTCTTGTTGAAAAGTTAAGACAAATGGATAAGTTGCCTGCAATATTTTTTTTGTAAGTAACTGAAACTTAATTTACCTTTGTTTATATGTGAGAATTTTTTGTTTGGTTTTGTTTTCAATTAGTCTCATTTATATATAGTGGTTAGAAGTAACCCTACTTTTACCATTTTGTTGCATTTTAGAAAAATAATATAGATTTTATTTTTAAAGAAATGGGTCAGTCTTCTAGGTCAATCCTTATAAAATTTTTCATCTTGTTACCCTCTTACTTCCTTGACTTTTGATTTTTAAAAAGGTTTTCAGCTTTCCTAAATGTTTTTTTGTAAGCAACTATCATTAACTTTAGAAATGTTCCTTTAGGAACTAAATTGCATTTTTCATGTACAGATGTAAAACACATAAAGCATTCATAATTTATTGAATGTTTGGTTTTTAATTTATAGCTAAGAAAACTAAGCCCAGAGGCTTTCCTTGATATGGTGTGGTATAATAAAAAGACCTTGAGTGGTATTTAGCATCTCTCTTTGATTAAGAGAACCGAAGTGGGACACATTAAGTGGGTAACACTGTGTACCCTGGACCCACTCTAATAATCAGAACCAAAAAACTTATTTAGCCCAGAGAATTTTAAATTATTTTAACTACGAAAATTTGCATAAAATAAATTCCCAGGACCTTGATCCAATGGTAATGTGAAATTGTTTACAAAGACAAACACGCAAACACATAGGTGTGTAGATACGTTAAATGGTAGCACTAAGCCACATGTGTTCTGTTACGCATCTGAAGTCCGTGCTGGTGGTCAGTAACCAAAAGATGATGATAAGAGAAATTAAAGAGTAGTATGACTGAAGTCACAAATGTGGGGAATTACAAGAAAATTTCTTCTTCTTTTGTGCTTGGACCAGAGTAAACAAATGAGGTATTCTGCCAACATGTTATAAGATCTATCTAGATTACTTTCCAGTGTGGCTCTGAATTTTAGTTAGAAACAAATGTACCCCTATATATCACTGAGGAATGGCTGAAAGTATGACTTTGGGATAGGAATCTGAACAGAAACAGGATTCATTATTTATACACTTACATGCATTTACTTTTGTAAAATAAATTATTTTTAAAAATAGACATTTTAAATGTTTGGGAATGAGATCTTTGCCAGCTTTAATGGAGTTTCCAGTTGTCTTGAAAATATGCTACAGAAATCCTAGGTTGAGTCCACTGGTTTGTAGCTCTGGAACATTGAGAACTCTATGACAGTTGGTTTAGGCTCAAGCTGGGTCAACTTCCCTTCCTTAATCTGGACCCTAGAAAAAACACATGGTGCTGACAAGATGCATGATTAGTGACTGGTGCCCATGTAGAGGCGTAGTTAAGAGCGCATACTTTGGGTCGAATCTTAGCTTAAACTGCAGCTCTGCCCTCCTTTGGCTATGTGACTTCTGAAAATCTATTTAGCTTCTTGCAGCCTCATTTGAAAAATGGAGATAATAACTAATTCATTGGGTTGTGATATGGATTAAATGAAATAATTTATATAAAACACTTAACTAATCAGTAGAAAACATGACTGATTGAGGCCCATTCACTAGAATTTTTTTTTTTTTTACACTGGACTCTTGTCATAGATTATCAGAGGGATTGAAAAAGGAAAATTAATTCTAGATGACCTAGGTTTGTTTGTGTTAAAGCAGTAAGAAGAATCATTTAATGCTGTCATTTAGAGTACTGTTTGCAACCAGTAATATGTGGGTGTTGCATATTAACTTGTATTACTGTGAACACGGAGGCAAATTTAGAAGTGCAGTTAGACATATAGCCTCTGCTTCAGTGAGCTGCAAGTGCACCACTGTACTCCAGTCTGGGCGACAGAGCAAGAGCCTGTCTCAAAAAAAAAAAAAAAAAAAAAAAAGCCTCTGAGGTTGAAGCTGAGTTGCCCGGGTTCTAATCTTAACCTGACCAGTTACTAGGCTATGTGACCTTGAAGACATTTTAAAATTTCCTTTGGCATTTACTTCTTCATCTGCAAAACAGAGATAATATTACCTTCCTCATAACATCATGGTAGAGATTAAATTAATTAATATATTGAAGCCACATAGAACAGTGCCTGGAACTTGGTCATTGTTTGCTATTATTATTTTTGCTCTTTTACATACCAGATCTTCTTACCATGCATAGTAGACTGTGACTTTCCTAGTCTTTGTTTCTTCAGTGTATTAATTTAATGCTGATCAGCTAAATAGGATTTCTTTTCGAAGTCTGTTTTCTAAACATGCTAGTAAATCCATGGCCTCACAAGTAATATTCGAAAAAATTCTATGGTGAACTCAGCCTAGAATGAGTGTTATATTACTGGACATTACATACATTGAGCCAAAACATTTTTTTCTAGCAAACTGTATGTCAAGATGATCATGGTAAATGGACATATGATATTGTCAAACTCCCTAAAGTATTTGAAGAGATTTATTCCGAGCCAAATATGAGTGACCATGGCCTGTGACACATCCCGCAGGAGATCCTGAGAACATGTGCCCAAGGGCTACAGCTTGGTTTTATACATTTTAGGGAGATATGAGACATTAATCAAATACATTTAACATATACCTTGGTTTGGTCCAGAAAGGCAGGACAACTCAAAGTTGGGGAGGGAGGCTTCCAGGTTACAGGTAGATTTAAAAATTTTCTGATTGGGAATTGGTTGAAATAGTTATCAACAGAAAGGGATGTCGGGGTTATGATAAGAGGTTGTGGAGACCAAAGTTTTACCAGGCACATGAAGCCTCCAGGTAGCTGGCTTCAGAGAGAATAGACTGTAAATGTTTCTTATCAGACTTAAGGTCTGCGTTGGTGTTAATGCTGGAGAGTATAGAGAGGTATGTTGAACCCCTGCTTCCCATCGGGGCTTAAACCAGTCTTTCAGTTTAAATTTTAGAGTGCCCTGGCCTAGGATGAAGTCTATTCAGATGATTGAGGGGCCTTATAATTTTATTTTTGGTTTACAATATGGATAGAAACATAGTCTTTTCAAAGCACTGTTTTCATTTGTTTTAAGGTTTAAGAATGATGATGTGGGAAAAAGAGCTGGAAGTGTGTGCACTTTTCTGGAGAAGACAGAGACAAAAAGCCATCCCCACACTGAATGTCATAGTTATGTCTTTGCAATAGATGAAGTACTTGAAAAAGTGAGGAAGACACAGAAAAGGATGTAAGTATTAATGTTTACTTAAACAAATTGGCCCCTGAAGACTTAAAATATTTACAAGACACTGTCAGAAATGTTTAGAGACCTGAGCCACAAAGAGGTTCTTGTTATTGCTTCACAGTTTTTGCAAATAGAGTAAATTTGGGTGGGAGGATGGGAGGAAGGGAATCCCTCTTATACATGTAGATGGATTTCATTTAGGAATCGGGGAGGTGGGACTACAGCCTATAAGCCTAAGGATCAACTGGGCCTCCTAGGAGGCCCTCAGCCTACTTAACCGTAACCTGCATTCATGCCCTAGGCCACAACCTGGAGGTTTCCTGGTCTGTAGAACGCTTATTCACTATTGGTGGGAGTGTAAATTAGTTCAACCATTGTGGAAGATAGTGTGGTGATTCCTCAAAGACCAAAAGACAGAAATACCATTCAACCCAGCAATCCCATTGCTGGGCGTCTACCCAAAGGAATATAAATCATTCTGTTGTAAAGATACATGCATGCATATGTTCACTGAAGCACCATTCACAATAGCAAAGACATGGAATCAACGTAGATGCCCATCAATGAGAGACTGGATAAGGAAAATGTGGTACATGTACACCAAGGAATACTATGCAGCCATAAAAAAGAATGAGATTATGTCCTTTACAGGGACATTGATAGAGCTGTAGGCCATTATTCTTAGCAAACTAATGCAGGAACAGAAAACCAAATACTACATGTTCTCACTTATAAGTAGGAAGTAAATTATGAGAATACATGGACACATAGAGGGGAACAACACACACTGGGGCCTATCCGAGGGTGGAGGGTGGGAGGAAGAGGGAGAGAGAGGATCAGGAGAAATACCTAATAGGCACTAGGCTTAATACCTGGGTTATGAAATAATCTGTACAACAAACTCTCATGACCTAAGTTTACCTATATAACAAATCTGCACATGTACCATTGAACTTAAAATAAAACTTAAAAACAAAAGAATGGCCTATAGAATGAATTGCCATACCAATCGTATGCTTGGGGTAGGACTTCACTGCTGTGATTTTTTTTCCTTTCTCCCCAAGGTCTGATTAATTCTGACAGTTCCATGGTCAAAATATTTCTTCTCTCCTTGCCGTCCTCTCCATCCTTCACTTACTGGCTCTGCCTTGGTTCAGGTCCTTGCCATTTGTTATTTGGCATTCTTTGGAGTCTTTCTCATGTGTAATTTCTTGTTCCAGGTTCACCTGTTCCAGTGTTATTGACATACAGGTGCTGGTCTGGTTGTTCTGTTATGGGATTCTGTTACGGGGTGTTGCTTTTCTGGCTGGAAACCTCTGTGGCCAATGGCACCCTTGCTGCACACAGCCAGGCATGCTAGCTGCAGAGGGGTGGGCAGCTCCAGGCACTGGCACGGGCACCAGCTTCCTGTGAGGCTGGGGCTGGACCAGGCGTACTGCAAGCAGCTTCCACGGCTGGCACTGGGGAACATGGTGGTGCCCAGAGATGCCAGGAACTGCAGAGCCCCAAAGAAGTTATCACAGCCATGGCTTGGGGAGCTCCTAGGTCTGGGCTCCCCGAAGGGCTGCAGCTCTTCTCTCCTTCTCTCTTCTCTCCAGCTTGTCACCCATAACGTGGCAAGCAAGGGGTGTGTTTCAGCCCTGTTTGTGTTACAGGTCTTTTAGCCCTGCCATTCAGTGGGTCCCAAGTTCTTGTCCTGTATCCAGGAAGAATGAGGTCCACAGACAAGTGGAGGGTAAGCAAGGTGAAGAAGAGCTTTATTGAGAAATGGAACAGCTCAGAGGAGACCTGCAGTGGGTAGCTTCTCTCTGAAGGTGGGATGTCCCATTGAGTGTTGAGCTCTTAGCAGAGAGGAGACCCTGGAGTGGGTTGCTCATCTCTGCAGGCAGGTAATCCCATCAAGTGCTTAGCTCTCAGTGGAGAGAAGACCCTGGAGTGGGTCACTCCTCTTTGCAGTTGGTTGCCCTGTTGAGTGCTCAGCTTTTAGCAGAGATGAGGCCCTGGAGTGGGTAGCTCCCCTCCATAGCTGGTAATCCTGACATCTGGTCAGCTCTCAGCAGAGAGGAGACCCTGGAGTGGGTAGCTCCTCTCTGAAGCTGGTCGTCTGTTGAGTCCTCAAGTCTGGCTGAGTCTGAGGTTTATATAGGATTCAGAGGGGAAGAAGTGTGTGCTGATTGGGCCATGGGTGGCCATGGGCAGGCCTGGAGAAAGCACCATTAAGTTCCCACTCTGGTCCACAGGACTGGCAGCCCAGCCCCCAGGTTTCAGGCCTTTCTCAGCTTGAAGGTGGGACTTCACCAGGGACCCACTCCTTTCTGCTCCTAGCCTGTCTGCCTCCTGCTGCTGTTCATGGCACCCAGGCTGTTTGTGCCAAAGGGCCACCTGCAGGCCAGTGCCGAGCTGCTCTTAGCCCCCACTTTGGCCTCCCTCCCATGCTCACTGGCACTCAATGTCTGGAAATGGCTGAGTCAACAGGGGGCTGGCATGTCAGCGCTGTCCTGAGCATGCACACACCTGGCTAGGTTGTGACAGCACCTGGGCTTGGCCTCAACTTTTCTCTGAGTTTGGAGTGGGTGCCAGGAGCAGGGAGAGGCCAGGCAGCAGGAGCAGACACTTCTGAGCCTGTGGAGTAGGGACTGGGAGCAGAGAGAGGCCAGGTAGTGGGAGCAGGTGCTTCCAAACCTGCAGAGGGAAGGGGGCCTTCCTGGGCCCCCGAGAGTGTGGAGATGCCTGGGTCCACAGTTGCAGCTTGGGTGGCTGCAGCTATATCTGGGAGGGTGGGGCTCCTGTCCACTCCTGGCACCCAAGTGCACGGGGAGGCCCGGGTCTGCAGCCATGGCTTGGGTGGCTGCAGCTATTCCCATAAGGGCAGGGTTCCTGCCTGCTCCCAGCCCCCAAGAGCACAGGGATGCCTGGGTCTGCAGCTGCAGCTGCAGCTTGGGTGGCTACAGCTGTGCCTGGGGAATGCATCTCCCACCCTGTCAACTCAGAAGTGGGCAGGACTTCCACCTGTTCCCAGCTCCTGCTGGCTCCATGGAGCACGCAGCCCTGGCCTTGCCTCTCCCACTGCAGACGGTGTCCTGGCAGCGGCCGCTCCAGATTAGCCACTGCTGCCATCAGTTCTAATGTGCACATTTAGTTAGATTGTAGTACATACAAAGTTCTTCCTTCTGAATGGCTTGGTAGAGTTGTTAATGGGTAGGCACTCACATGAATTGCTCTCCACCATCTGAATCTATGTAGTACAAACTGCATCTACCTGGAGGGCCTTCCTTTCTGTTGGCTCATAAATCTGCTCATTTCCCCCACATCTTTTGTTTAAAATCTGTCTTCTCTCTGAAGTTTATAATGATTGCCTCAGATAGATCTATTACCCTTTGTCTTTTGTTCTCATTCCACTTTGAATCATTAAAGCATTTGGATTAATTATAACACTGCATTGCAGTTGTTTCCATATCTTTATTTTCTTTAGATTGGGAGTTCCCTTACCAGAACTGTGCATATTCTTCTTTGAGTCCCTCAGTAATAGCATATTGCCTGGCACATAGTAATAGTGCTTCATAAATACTTTTGAAAGACTAATTAAACCTTCCCTCAACATTTGTCTTAGTCCATAACAAGTTACCATAGACTAAGTGGCTTCTAAACAGAAATTTATTTCTCACAGTTCTGGAGGTTAGGAAGTCCAAGATCAGGGTGTTGACAGAGCTGCTTCCTGGTTCATAGAGAGCTGTCTTCTCTGTGTCCTTACTTGGTGGAAGGGGCGAGGGATGTCTCTGGAGCCTCTTTTATAAGGTCGCCAATCCCATTCATGAAAACTCTGTCTTCGTGACTTAATCACCTCCCAAAGACCCCACCTTCTGATATCACAAATGGAGTTTAGGATTTCAACATATGAATTTGTTTTGAGGGGGACACAAACATTCAGTCTGTAACAATATTGAAACAACTTCCGTAGCCCTTCTAATTCAGACATTGCCTAAAGACTAGGGCAAGTTCTCTATTGTTTCCACCACTGCTTTGATCTTCTTTCTGCTTGTTGTGTATATTTTTTGGACGTAGGGGAAGGGAAAAATACCTAGGAGAGAGATGTCGGAGCTCCAGGTCTTCTTGGTGACTGATTCTCTTCAGTCAGTCTTTTTTCAGGACTAGGAACTACATTTCAAGTTGGATGTGTAATGAGTGATATGGGCCATGAAAATAAAGAGTATTTAATGGTATAATCAATTTTTCTCTTAGGCCTAGTCAGGAAGGGTCTCTGCTGTCAGCATGGATATTTAAAGTACCTTTTTCTTTCTGGAACCCTCTTCATAAGACCAGAGTTACTGGGATCAGGGGATGTGCCAACTAATTCTAGACTGTGCCACACACCCTGCCCCCTTTGCTTTTCCACTGTGCTCTGGCCACTGCTCAAAAGAGATTCAGTAGCAGAAATTTTCCTGAGAAGAACTGGATATCTGTTACAGTGTGAAGGAGGAGAAATTATGCAGAGAAAATGAAGAAAATATAGAGGATTTTGCTGATGAGGGGACCTGACTTCTAGATGAAATGGTGGAAGTGCACGTGAGGAAGGGGAGACCAAGTCAGGATTGATGGAGCTACTGTCAACGTCGGATGACCAAGGGAAATCTGTGGGGCCTTAGGCTTCTTGCAGTAACTGAATATGAGTTTTCATTACTTAAAAGTTTTTTTTTTTTTTTTAAATAGTAGCACTAAAAAAAACCCAAAGAAGCCTGAAAAACTGGAAAGAAAACACATGTGCAGAGCTGAATATATTAATTTCCTGGAGAATCTGAAGATTCTGGAAATTTCTGAGGACTGCACGTATGCTGATGTCAAAGCCCTACACACTGAAATTACCAGGAATAAAGGCTTAGTACGTCAGAGAATTATTAATATAATACTTTACAGTTGTGACATTTTATCATAGGATCGTTTAATATCTTTGAACACTGAAATGACTTGTGTAATACCTTTGAAATATGATTATCTCTGTGTATGATTTTGTTTGTTTTGCAATGATTATCCCAATTTAATGTGCTAAAGTTCTATAAGTGATTCTTCCTTGCTCAGTGTGAATGTCAGCCTCTTATTTTATTTCACTCTATTATCCTGGATTAGTTTATAGCCTGATTCTAGAATTCAATTCAATATGATATATTTTAATTCTGGTCACGTTTGGGTTTTATGACCCAATATATTTTAAATAATATCAACTGAAAGTTTCAATTTCAGAGACCTATATAACATTCAAAACATTTCATTAAACAGATATCGAAATATCCAAGGATGGTATGGCATTTAAACATTTTTTATTATGCAAGTAATTTATGTCCATTGCAGAAGTACTTGAAAATAGAAAATAAAAATAATGTCACAGCTCAGAGAGACTCACTGTTCTATCAGATCTTTTATTCTATTGCCTGTAGTCACAAGCATGTCCACAGTCACATAGACATTTCATGTATTTATTCGTTAATAAAATAAGGCCATATTATATACAAATTGGTCTGTAATCTCCTTTCCTCCCTTACTTATTTATTTCTTGCCAACAACAATAGAGCTACATTATTATTTTAATAGCTTCATAGTATATATTTATGTGGATGATTATAATTTATGTAACCAGTTGTCTTACTCTAGGCTGCATAGGCTATTTTTATTATTTTTTTCTTGTTCTCTTAATACATTTTTACCTTTGACATCTTTGCCAACTGCTGGATTTCCTTCTGAGGATAAATTCTTAGAAGTGTGGCTATGAGAGTATGGACATTTTTAAGGGGTTGGATATGACTTGTGAGTGGTTCAGTGAGAAGTAAGAATTGTCTGATCATCTAGAGTAGAGATCTCGCTCTGCCTTCTTCGAGAAGTCGCTCTCTCTTTGCTTGAAAAGGACTCCTAAGGTTCCAGTAGAGAAGTAGTCTGTCTCTCTCAGGCAGCAGAAGATTGTTTACTCATCCGTCCTGGGCATTTGATCTGCTGCTTCAATAGCATCTTCCCCTTTGGTTTATGAATGCCTCTTCTCTGAGAGAGTCTGTTCACAAAAATGGGCAGATTGTTTCTGTAGTCATAAAACATGTAGGTTCAGGGTCAAAGGGAAGCCTCACTGTGTGCAAGATGTAAGTGATTTGCTTGTGAAAATGTCCTTTGATTCTGATTGAGCTTGAAATTAAATAAAATACATCATCAATTGTTTTACACTTCTTTCTTGTTTTAGACTTTGGATAGGGTATTACCGCGAGTGCGATTAACAAGACACGGCAAAGAACTGAAGGCTTTAGCACAAAGGGGGATTGGATATCATCACAGCAGCATGTATTTTAAAGAAAAAGAGTTTGTTGAGATACTCTTTGTAAAAGGGCTTATTAGGGTAGGTAAATTTCTTTGCATTTAAAAAATAAAGTTGTGCATATATGATGCTGAATACCACTAAAAGGTAAAAAATTATACCAGTTGGTTTTCTCATCTAACCAGTGTCTTTTTATTACAACTCGCTGGACTGGACTGCTCCATCTATCCCATTTATTAGAGGAGTTTAAAAATTATTTCTACATTGAAAAATAATATTTATAATGGAGTAGTATAGCTGTGGTAATCTAGGCATAACACTTTACTCTTTTTTTTTTTTAAATTTTTATTAGATGGAGTCTCGCTCTGTTTTCCAGGCTGGAGTGCATTGGCGCGATCTTGGCTTACTGCAACCTCCACCTCCCAGGGTCAATCAATTTTCCTACTTTAGCCGTCCCGTGTAGCTGGAATTACAAGCGCGCACCATCATGCCCAGTTAATTTTTTTTGTATTTTATTACAGACAGGGTTTCACCATGCTGGCCAGCCTGTTCTCGAACTCCTGACCTCATGATCCACCCACCTGGGGCTCCCAAAGTGCTGGGATTACAGGCGTGAGCCACTGTGCCTGGTCATAACCCTTTACTCTTTAACACTTAGTATCTAGGACATAGTTCTTACAATTTTGTCCTAGACAGCTCATAAGGATATTTATACATTTAGTATAAATGACTATACTTTTAGTCAGACTATTTTCTAATGTCATACCTCAGCTAAGAGAAAGACATTTCTTTTTTAAGAATTGGAAAAAACTTGCACTAGACTAACATATTTTAGACAGAGCTGATAGATGTGATACCTCCAAATGAACTTGGAAGAGGGTAAGGACATCTTAGATGGCTCATAGTTAAATGCTTTATGTTAACTTTTTGTTAGTATGTTTCAGAAGCTTGCAATATTCTACTTCTAGGTGGGGACAGTGTGTGAAGAGTTGTGTAGAAGGGTAGTCGTTACACTATTCAGAATATTTATTTTGTAATCTTTTTTTGTGAGACGGCGTCTTGCTCTGTCACCCAGGCTGGAGTGCAGCGGCACAATCTCAGCTCACTGCAACCTCCGCCTCCTGGGTTCAAGCCATTCTCCTGCCTCATTCTCTTCAGTAGCTGGGATTACAGGCATGCACCACCACACCCAGCTAATTTTTGTATTTTTAGTAGAGGCAGGGTTTCACCATGTTGGCCAGGCTGGTCTCAAACTCCTGACCTCAGGTAATCAGCCCACCTCAGCCTCCCAAAATGCTGGTATTACAGGCGTGAGCCACCATGCCCAGCCATTTTTGTAATCTTAAGAAGAGTGAGGAGTATTAGATATCATAAATAAAAGTTGTTTCTTGCTGTTTATAAAAATAAAATATTGTGAACAACTCTGCTCAGTTTTCATATCTGTATCATTTATTTGTCATTTTAAAGGACAAATAACCAGAAAAGTTTTCATAAAGGTTATTAATTACGGGCAAAGGTCACTCCAATTTTGTTCATCACAGTCAGTGTTGTAGATCTTGTCACATAGTAGTGGCTCAATAAAAGTTAATGAGTGAGTAAATGAATGAATATATAAATGAATGAATAGCCATATTATTATAAAAGTGTTATTCTGAGACTGCGGGAGCTTGCTACACAGAACAATTTTTTTTTTTTTTTTTTTTTTTTGAGACGGAGTTTCACTCTTGTTGCCCAGGCTGGAGTGCAATGGTGTAATCTCGGCTCGCTGCAACGTCCGTCTCCAGGGTTCAAGCAATTCTGCCTCTGCCTCCTGAGTAGTTGGGATTACAGGCATGTGCCACCATGCCTGGCTAATTTTGTATTTTTAATAGAGGCAGGGTTTCTCCGTGTTGGTCAGGCTGGTCTCGAACTCCTCACCTCAGGTGATCGGCCTGCCTTGGCCTCCCAAAGTGCTGAAGTTACAGGCGTGAGCCACTACACTTGGCCAGAACACTTTTTTTTTTCTAAATGTTACTCATTATGGCTAAATTCTAAAGTTTAGTGATTTGAGCCTTTCATTTTTATTGATGAACTTTTACAGATGAACCAATAATGGGTTGAATTTGGATGGGTTTATAAATATCAATTAGAAAGTCTTTTTGCTCACTCTTTATCATTAAATAATTGAAATAATTATGGCACAGGTTAATATTAGTGTATTTGACAGGAAGAGAGAGCAGCTATATGCACCTAGCATTACATAGGTGATTGGGCACATAACTGATATTAAGAGAGTAAATAAGAAGGAAAATGTAACTTTATTATCCTTCAATTAATTAGATCAGTTAGCTGTTTGGATAAAACCTCCATAAACAAACATGAGAATAAGAGAAGGTGGTTGTCCAGAGTACGTAAGGCAAAACATTATTACCCTATCTTAAGGAAAATTTGTATGCTTGTTGTTCATTCATTCATGCAGTTATTGGACACATATTTATTGTGCATCTGCTGTGTGTCCAATACTCTTCCAGGTGTTGGGGATACAGCAGTGGCCAAGAGAGATCAATGCCCATGTCCTCATGATACTTAAGGTCTTGGGGGGACAAGTAAACATGGTTATTTTAGAAACGATGGTGCAGGAAGTCTTTTTGGACATTTATATAGAGATCAGAAAAAGCCTGCAAATGGAGATTTGGGGAAAATGATTTTAGGGTGAGCAAATGGCAACAGTTAGGATGCTGAAGTAGCAGTGTTCTTTGAATAGTCAGGCAGTTGCAAGAACAGTAGGGCTAGTATGTTAGTTTTAATGACATGTGGTTTGTTAAAGCTCTAAGAGTTGTTCAGTGACTGGAGTGGAAAATAGATCTTGTGTCCTTATAGATATGCTATATTGTGTATTGACTGGTTTTTTTTTTTTTTCCTAGGTAGTGACAGCTACTGAAACACTTGCCTTAGGGATCCACATGCCATGCAAATCTGTTGTTTTTGCCCAAGACTCAGTCTATCTGGATGCTTTAAATTACAGACAGGTAACTCTCTGACTCTTTAACTCCCATTGCAGAAAGCTGAGTGTGAAATAATGAACCATGTGGCACTCACATCTGGTAACAGGCTACGGTTTGTGTCCTTCCTTTTACTTTCCATGTGGCATAGCATTTTTGAGTTGAGTGGCCTCATATCTTGTTGCTTCTTTTTGTGTGATCTATCTGTTGTTACTACTTTTTCACAGTTAGGGTTTATTGGCTTAATAATCTTAATGTATTTCAGTTTTTAGTTAGTTTTTATATTTCTTGAGAAATGTACAGCTGTTCTGATTCTTGATGCTTTATAGTGCTCCTTTATTTTATTTTTCTGGGAGTATGTAAAATGGTCTGAAATTCCTTGCGTTAGCTGTTTCCTTTAATTTGCCTTTCTCTGTGTGTGGCACTTGGTATTATCAATTCCTGGGTCTTTTGGGAATCCTGTCATTTAAATTAGGTAGGTTTTGACTTCCTTACTTGAAGTTTAGTATTGAGTATTTAGGAGTCATTGACCACCTGTTTTCCAAATTCCAAGCCTTTAATACCATTCACCTTCTTGGGAGTATGCTTTTTTTAAAAAAGGTTTTCGTTATCATTTTAGTGGAATTTCTGGAGTGAGAAATGTTACTCGGAGGTCTCCACATAACTTTTTAAAAATCAAGGATAAAAATATGTCTGTATTATAAGGCGAGGGAGGAAAGAGAGATAAATGAAACAAAAACAAGGTTGAGAGTGAGAAAAATAAAAATAAAAGAGAAGGGCTATATAACAGAGATTTAGACACAAAGACAAAGATGTTATACCTGAGAGTCTTCTCATTTCCTTATATGACATCCTATATGTGATACATATTGTAAGTCAAAGGGAAGAAAAATCACCTCCTCTGTATACACTGCTAAAAAAAAAAAAAACTGACAATAATCTTTGCCTAGTCTCGAAATATAAAAGATAAATTATAAAATATAAATTTTATCATTTTGCTTATTCTTGAAATTTTCCTCTTTTCTTATTCAAATTTAGATCATGTGAACTCTCCTAGACTGGAATATGAAGACTGTGATTTTACAGAGAAAAGGAGTTTATCTCCATTTCATGACCTTTTAGGATGTTGCTGTTTCAACTTTAAAAGCCATATTTTCCTTTTCTCAAGTATAGCTATAGACCATGTCACCTTTTACCATGTTCTGTTATGCAAAACAGGAAGTCCCTGAGCTGGAATTTTTCAGTCTTTCTCTTTTTCGTGTAGAGAGCAAAGTTTCTCTTAAGGGACTTTTGTTTCCTTCAGAATTATGGTCTCCTTTTTTCTCTTCCTTGCCAAAATCACTAGTTTGGAAGAAATCCAACATCATTTATTTACTATGGACCACAATGAGAGTGGAACTACTTTGTTATCCTGCCCTGATGACTTAGCATTATCTCCTAGGACAGAATAAAATATACTTTCTCTGTGAATGGATTTTATTTGTTTCTCGAGGGTCAGGTGGCAGACCTTTCTGGGAATTGCCCCTTGCACTTACACCCCTCAACAACCGCCTCATCATCCCAAATGTCAGGTTGTCTCTGTCTAGAGAAATGCACTTAAAACAGAATTGTATTTCCATATTATTTCTATGTTATTTACAATTTGTCTAGAAGGATTGTCATACAATGAGAACCAGAAAATGTTAGTTCTACTGCTTGCACTTTTGTACCAAAAGTATTTCATGCATCTCAGTTTCGTCATGATCTTATAGCTACAGCCTTAGTTTAGCTGTCATTATTTTGACTTCATGTCAGTATTTTGACACATCTTCCAACTAGAAGTAAGCATTTACTATGTTTTATACTTAGAAGTTTTAAAAAAGAAAATCTACCTGTGGATTTATGTTTCTCACTCAACAACTAAGTTATTACTTAGAAATATAAATAGAAAATTCAGTCTCCAAAGCTGGTTTCCCAGGAACTGACTTCAGTGACTTTGTCCAGCTGTATCAGAATCTTGTTCTTTCTCTAGATCTATTTGAATATGTGGCATGAAGCTATGCACCTTCCTTCCTTCTAGTGCTTTCTTTGATAGAGGAATCTAGTCTCATAGGAGTGTGATTTTTCCTAGCACAGCAGGTAATACAGACCCCTGAACTATGTATTTTATATTAGCTCTTGAAAGCAAATAATATGCTTTCCTGTATTAATTGAAAAAAATGATATGGATTTTCTGCTAACATGCCATTTTCTCCTTTTGGTCTTTCTATTTTCTATCTTTCAAAATATACTCATTTATATATTCCCTCAAATGGCATTTATTATGAGTCAAATACATGTCATGACCTGCTCCTAGGTGTTTTCCTCATGTCACTCAATCTTCGTAGGACTTTATTGCCTGTAAAATAAAGAGAATACTTGTTAGCTTCACCTTCCTGGCTTTTCTTCAACAATCAAGGAGAGCAGATTACACAAGGCTGTGAATAGCAGGAAGCTGTGATTATTAGAATCATTGGGAGCAGCCACTGAGAAAGCTGCCTACCACAGTCTGCTGCCTGGGTCCCAATGAGTCACTTCTTTCCCATAAGCAAAAACACATTCACTGCCTCCCAGGGCCTCCAAAAGTCTCCTTATTGGCATACTCCTGGGATTGCTCTAGTTATCAGAATGCCCTTATTGCTATCTCAGTCTCTTGGTATCCTTTCCTGGGCCTCTTCACCACCATATCAGCATTACCTTGATTCTGCCTACATTCAAACCAGCCTGTTGCCCTGCCCCTCCCCTGCTGGGACTGCTCACCACCACACTGGTGGCCTGGCTCAAGTCTTGCCTCAGGTACCTATGCGCTAGATCTTCACAGTGCTTCTGAAGGAGTATGTATAATGATTAATATGGGGGAATCTGGTCCTAGATTCCCTAGGCTTAACTCTTTGCCTTATTCTTCACTAGCCGTGCAACTACGGACAAGTTAGTTAATTTCTCAGGTGTCAGTTTCTCAATCTGTACGATGGTGACAATAATTATATTTTAGAAAGTTATTATGAGGACTAACTGAAAAATGTACACCACTCAGAACTGTGCACAGCACATAGTAAGTGCTCAATGAATGCCAGCTGTTATTAGTAGGGCCCTTTGCATCCTGATCACCATGTGATTTTTTTTAAATATATATATTTATTTCTTGTTCTTTCCTAGTGAGAACCTTCTGGCACAAATTGTTTTAGTAATTGACCTCTCATTTCTGCTATGCCTTGTTCATCAGGACATTTGCTCTCCTCCTTCCTCTTAGAGACTTTTCCTTCTTTCCCCTGATTGAAATCCTAGCCCTTCACAAGGGTCTGATTGAACTGTCCTTATGTGTTTTCTCTGAAGTCTTCTTTGATTACTCCAGCTTTGGGGAAATGTGATTGCGCTTGTTCTTTCATTGTTCTTGTTATGTGCTCTTGTAAATTCCATTAAGGAATTTGTATCTCAAATAGCAATTAGCATGGGGATGACAAGAGATGCTGAAGGTATTTGTGGAACTGATGATTTCTTCTGTACAATGTGCATCCATCTATGCCAGGCTGTCATTTTCAGTTGTGGTATAATGGAAACCATGATAATGGAAAATCTGTGGACATGAGGTGATTATTGCCAAACAGATGTGAGACTTCAGGTGAGATATCTGAACTGCTGGATCTTCCTTCACTATCTCCAGAATGGCTGTGATAATCACTACCCCACAGCCCATGTGAGGATTAAGTGAAATAGGAAAGAGACACATTAAAGGTCCTTAATAAACATTTCCTTCTTCATTTGCCGTGCCCACTTTTTCACTCCGGAGTCATCTTTAATGCTTTTCTCTCCTTTTCTTTTGATGCTTAATCTATTACACAGATCATCCAATTACTCTTCTGCAGTGGTGTCCTCAGATTTCTGTATCACAATTTCTGTAGCCAGCATCCTTCTTCCTTCATTCTTTAGCCAGGGCTATTATAAGAATGTTAACAAAAGGATATGAGATCTGCAGAGGCAAAACAGAGTTTTATTTTCTATAAAAAACAATCTGCAGATTGGAGAAACTCAGCCTTTGCTGTAAGTGAAAGTGGGCTCTTCAAAGAACAAAGGGAGGGTCTGGCCTAAATAGGGAAAGTTCTCAGCCTTGTTTTCAATCAGATCCTTTGTTTGCAAATGAAGGATTCAAACTTCTTCCTTTCTGATTGGTTGAAATAGTTGAGCTCTGACTGAGTGGTTTCCAAGCTCCGAACCAGAAGTTTCCATCAGATGTTTCTTTCAAACAACTAGGAGTGGAGATTTCCAACCACAGTTTATCTTGGCACCACCAACAGCAGCTGGTTTGGCTTGATCGTAGGAAGCAACCTTTGACACCTTTACATCTTTCTGAGAACACAGCATGCATGACCACTCCCTCACCCTGCCGTGACTGCCTAGTTCTGTTTTACCTTTGAGCACCTCAGCCACAGGAGTCCATTCTGTCTGTTGGCCAGGGGCATACTTTAACAGTCCTCCTGGTTATGATTTGCCCATATTCTATTCTGTGCTGTAGATGATGGATAGCATCGTTTTTCTTCATGTCATTTTCTGGCAAGGGAATATTTGATGGCTAATTCTACTCTAGGATCAAATATAGAAGTGTTGGCAATATTCAAGCCCTTTATCAATAAAATCCCTTTTGCTCTCTATCTAAAATATGTATATTCTTATGCTCATGAACATTTATCCTAATCAATCTAATCTTCTTACTGTTTCTAACCATCTTTCTAATCTCTGTCTTCTTGCTTTTTTCTTCTCTGCTGTCATTGTTTTGCATGGGTTGTCTACCACGTAACCTTCAGGAATCTCATTTTTAGGATTCCCAGAGGCAGGCTCACATGGCCCTTGGGGACGTGACTTTGATTAAAAAAACATCAGGGATTAGTTGAATCTGCTACTTCTCAGTTGTTGGATTGTGGCTAAGTTACTTAGGTTCTCTGCGCTCACTTTTCTTATCTTTGTTCTTTTTTTTTTTTTCAACGTCACATTAGAAGTCCTTCTTTATCTTTAAATGGGGCTGACAATACTCTGTACCTCACTGGATTATTATGAAGACCGCCTAAAACTAATTTATATAAAGGGCCCAGCACATATTAAGCATTGAATAAATGACTGTTACTTCTTCTGCAAATAGTTGGTCCTTGACATACCTCTTCCACGAAGCCTTTCAAGATGTTGTCTCTTTCAATAAATTTACTTGATTTGTATCTCAAGGAGCTTAGGCACACTTTTTAAATTTCATTACTTTTAACTCTAGTTGTTAGAAGAGTGAGAGAAAATGGCTTAAATAGGGAACAGTTGCTGTTGGTGGTGCCAAGTGTGGTTGGAATTCCCCGCTTCCAGCTGTTTGAAAGAAACATCCGGCAGACTCTTCTAGTTTGGAGCTTGAAACCACCCAGTCAGAGCTCAACTATTTCAACCAAGCAGAACTGAAGAAGTTTGAATCCTTCATTTGCAAACGATGGATCTGATTGAAAACAAGGCTGAGAACTTTCCCTATTCAAGACACTCTCTAGTTCTATTCCTCCCTCTCTCTCTCCCCTTCTCCCTTTCCCTCTCCCTCCCTCCCTCTATCCCTCTATCACTCCCTCTCTCTCTCGTTCTCTTTGTGTGTGTGTGTGGTGAGAAAGAGTGGGGGTATATGGACTCTAAGCTCCTTGAAAGCAGTTTCCATTTGTAAGTTTCTTTTACGTATCATCTTACCATCCCTAGTACAGTTGTCTGCATGATAGGGAATACCTGTTAATGACTCTGCCTCTGAATATGAGCAAAACGCAAACTGCTTTTTCTATTCTGTCACTCTATAATAATCACTACAATCAACACAGAAGACTTCTGTGACCAAATGTGTGGGGATTTCTGCTCACCACCGAGTGAACAGTCAATTCTGCAGCTCAATTCAATTCCACATTACCTACCTGAAGATAGCATCGGATTCCACACATTGAGGGCTCAGTCCCCAAGACTGCCTCCTCTTCAGACACCAGTCACAAGTGCAGCCCTCTGGAACTTATGACCAACTGGCTTCAAGTTGGGGTTCCCATGACCCCCTCTTTGGGTTTAGTTAATTTTCTAGAGTGGCTCATGGAACTCAGAAACACTTATATTTATCAGTTTATTATGAAGGATATTATAAAGGATACAGAAGAGCTGTGAGGGCAAGGTATGGGTCAAGGGGCACGGAGCTTCCATGCCCTCTGAGGGCACACCACCCTCCAGGAAACTCCGTGTATTCAGCTGTCTGGAAGCTCTTTGAGACAGTCCCTTTAGGTTTTTATGGAAACTTCACTACACAGGCCTGAAGAATTAAACCATTAGCCACTGGTGATAAACTTAACCTTGAGCCCTTCTCCCTTCCCCAGAAATTGCGAGGAGGGGCTGAAAGTCCCAATCCTCTAATCATGCCTTGGTCTTTCTGGTGACCAGTCCCCGTCCTGAAGCTGCCTAGAGACTGCCAGCTATCAGCCAACTCATTCACATACAGATATTGGAGAGTCCAAGGATTTTATGAGTCATATGCCAGCAACTGGGGCCAAAGACCAAATATATATCACAATGCCTCCTTATCTCTTTTGCCCAGCCACACTGTATTTTTTAAGTGCCATGTTAACATAGATTAGTTTCAGGACTAAATACACAATTTAACACAATCCCGGATAACAAGTGTAAAGTCATAAATCTTTGGACTTCATAGGATAATTATCTGTGGAGGTTTTACATTGTGATTCTTTGCTGCTTCCAGATGTCTGGTCGTGCTGGAAGAAGAGGTCAAGACCTGCTTGGAAATGTGTATTTCTTTGATATCCCATTGCCCAAAATAAAAAGACTCCTTGTATCCAGTGTTCCTGAGCTGAGAGGACAGTTCCCTCTCAGCATAACCCTGGTCCTGCGACTCATGCTGCTGGCTTCCAAGGGAGATGACCCAGAGGATGCCAAGGCAAAGGTACCGTGCTGGACACTGCCTGAGGTTCAGTCTTCATCACTGGCCTGGCTCTAGTCAGGTCTGCTGCTCTTTTAGAAGTCTGTCTTGAGAAAGAAAATAAACTTTCTTTTTGTTTGATTGTTTTGGAGACAGGGTCTCGCTGTGTCATCTAGGCTGGAGTGCAGTGGTACAATCATGGTTTACTGCAGCCTTAATCACCTGGGCTCAAGTGATCTTCCCATCTCAGCATCCCAAGTAGCTGGCACTACAGGTGTACACCACCATGCCCAGCTAATTTTTATTTTATTTTTTTGTGTAGAGGTGAGGGCTCACTGTTGCCCAGGCTGGTCTCAAACTCCTGGGCTCAAGCAATCCACCCACTGTATTAGGGTTCTCTAGAGTGACAGAACTAATAGGATAGATATATGTATAAAGAAGAGTTTATTAAGTATTAACTCACATGATCACAAGGACCCATAATAGGCCATCTGCAAGCTGAGGAGCAAGGAAGCCAGTCTGAGTCCCAAAATGAAAGAACTTGGAGTCTGATGCTCAAGGGCAGGAAGTATCCAGCACAGGAGAAAGATGTAGTTTGGGAGACTAAGTCAGTCTAGCCTTTTCATTTTTTCTGCCTGCTTTATATTCTGGCCATGCTGGCAGCTGATTAGATGGTGCCCACCCACATTAAGGGTGGGTCTGCCTTTCCCAGCCCACTGAGTCAAATGTTAATCTCCTTTGGCAACACGCTCAAAGACACACCTAAGATCAATACTTTGAATGCTTCAATCCAATCAAGTTGACACTCAGTGTTAACCATCACACCTGCCTTGGCCTCCCAAAATGTTGAGATTACAGGTGTGAACCAGTGCACTTGGCCAAGAAACTTTTTATCTGAGGAATGTGAGTGCCCTTTAATTATCAGGCCCAGAGAGGCATTGGGGTGTGACAGGGTGTGACAGCAGTCATGTCTCACTCCCCTCGTAAGCTAAATAATTACCTCTTGAAGCCACTTCCTATGTGGACTCTAGGCTAACTGACATGTAGTAGCCATAAAACACCATACATTGGACACCATACCTCATTCCTTGTAGTTCAACAATGTATAGCCAATCACAAATCAATGTTATTTCTGTAAAACTGTGAGAACTCCTGTCAAAAAACTTTGTATCAGCCCACTTCTTGTCCCCTTTTGCCTTTAAAAATCTACTTGTAGCAAAGGCTGAGCAGAATACTCTTTGGGACAACTTGGAAGTGTGTCTGTCCCAGACAGCTGTCTTCAACCTTGGCCCAAATGAACTCTCTATATTAATTTTGCCTCAGTATTTTTCACGTCAACAGTAGCAATAGCTCTTCAGTTTCATCACTCTTTTAATGATTTGCATTTTCTTGATTAGTATATGTTTCTTCAGGACAGAAAAAAATAATTTTGTTTTACCACCAAAGACCATAAGGCATTAAGAATTACCAGGGTTATTTTAATGTGTGAAAAGCAATATAGTATAATGGTTGAATATTGGCTATAGACTCATAAAGGTCTGGAATAGGTCCCTGGTTCAATTATTTACTGACTATTTAACTTTAATAAGGCAATTACATTTTCCTAAACCTCAGAACTGTCAGCTACAAAATGGCAATAACAACCACTATAAATTATAGTTAAATTAAATGAACTAGTTAATGCAAGTCAAGGACTTCTTAGCATCATATTCGATGAGTAGTAAACACATAAATGCTAGCTATTATTGTTTGTAGTCTCAGGTCTTATGATTTTAGTTTTAGGTTTGTTTTTGTTTTGCTTTAGTGTTCATTAAAGAGAAGAATGGGAAAAGCACTTGCTAACTTTTTCATTCTTTTTATATGTTGATTTTTACTTTTTCCTTTATAAAGGAAGTCAAGTATGAGTGAAAACTGATAATATAACTTGTTTTTGACTGTCTATATATTTTTTGTGGAAAAATAGATTTGCTTCTACCTTAAATTCTGTTATGTTGTCAGCATTTGCCACTTAATTAATTAGATCAATATGAAATTTTTACATTAAAGAATTATTAGAAGAATTATAAGTGAAATGAAAGATTGAATGTATTCTCAAATGTATCACTCTTAATTCCAGATAAAAATGAGGAAAACAGTATTGCTGTATTAAAAATAAAAATTATATTTTAAATATAAAATAACCTGTTTATAAAAGTTTATTTGGAACCATAGAAAAGCTGAAAGAAGGAAAAATCACCCATACCTACTTCCACTACTCACTTGATCTTAGCCAAAAGGCCAAGAAGCGATAGTTCCACTACTCAAAGGAAACTGCTTTATTATTTTGGTATATTTCTTCCAGTCTTTTCCACCTAAATGTGGGTAAGTGTTTGCTTTTTAAAGAATGGATGCAGTTATGTTGAACTAGATGTCAGAATTTGGTAAATTTGCCTGAGGTTTTCAATCAGAACAATTTTGGGGGCTGTAACCCCATGTTGAGTAATATATAATTCACATTAAAATTTAAATTTAATAAAATATCATTGTAAGGTTACCAAGTTTTCCATATTCTTATATATTCATTATCATGGCCAGTTACGTCAGATTCCACTTGCCAAGACAAAGAGTCTTCCCAGAACCCTGTAATGAGTCAGGTGTGTGCCTTTTGATAGTCACAGAGAACAGCGACACCCAGTTCTATGTAAAAGTGGCCCCATTCTTGGTTTTGATTACTCTCCCAGGAAGAGAGAGTAGTACACTTTTAAGGTTTTTGTTGTTGTTTTTCATATAATAACGTTTGTGAAGGTGGCATATTTTCTGGGCTCCTGCATATTTGAGGAGATTTTTTCTTTTGTAGTAAGGACAATTTAACCTGGCATAAATTTTTTGGATTTGAGCCATTAGTCTTCAGAATTGTCGATGCTTCATTTTCTTTGGCATCTACTGTTGTGGAGATATAATCTGTGGCCCTACTGATTGCTGTTTTCTTGTAGGTCACTTGACTTTTTCTTCCCATGTATATGGATCCTTTTCTTTATTCTTATATGTTACTTTTATAGGAGAAGTTTCTAGTTATAGTTTTTTTTTTAAATTGATAGTGTTTATCATATTCAGAACCTTTTCAATTTATCACATTCAAGTTGTTTTTGAAGAAGTATATTTATTAAATTAGATTTTTAATTTGATTTCTATTTTAATTGCTTTGGTTTCTTTATTAGAAAAAGTTTCACTGGCTGGGTATGGTGGCATGTACCTGTAGTCCCAGCTATTTGGGAGGCTGAGGCAAGAGGATCACTTGAGTCCAGGAGTTTGAGGTTGCAGTGAGCTATGACCTACTGCACTCCAGCCTGTGATGGGAGGGAATGCTGCAAAGGTCTCTGAAATGTCTGTGAGGACTTTTCCAATTGTCTTGACTATCAGCATTTGCCTTCCTTTTAGTTATACAAATATATGCAGGCTGCTTGAATTCCTGCCCAGAAAATAGGCTTTTCTTTTCTGCCACATGGCTAGGCTGCATATTTTTCAGATTTATACTCTGCTTCCCTTTCAAATACAAGTTCTAGTTTCAGGTGATTTCTTTGCTAACACATATGCGCATAGGTTGATAGAAGCAGCCAGGCTACATCTTGAACACTTTGCTACTTAGAAATTTATTTCTGCCACATACCCTAAATCATCTCTTTCAAGTTCAAAGTTCTACAGTTCCCTAGAGCAGGAGCACAATGCAGCTAACCTCTTTGCTAACACTTAACAAAATTGACCTTTGCTCCAGTTCCCAATAAGTTCTTCATCTCCATCTGAGACCTCATTAGCCTGGACTTCATTGTCCATATTACTATTAGCATTTTGATCACAACAGTTTAACAAGTCTTTAGGATGTTCCAAACTTTCCCTCATCTTCCTGTCTTCTTCTGAGCCCTCCACAAAATTCCAACCTCTGTCCACTATGCAGTTCCAAAATCGCTTCCACATTTTCAGATATCTTTATAGCAGTGCCCCACTCCTCAGTATCAACTTTCTGTATTAGTTCATTCTCACGCTGCTATACAGAGACACTTGAGACTGGGTAATTTATAAAGAAAAGACATTTTATTGGCTCATGGTTCTGCAGGCTGTACAGGAAGCATAAGTAGCTTCTGCTTCTGGGTAGGCCTCAGGAAACTTTCAATCATGTCAGAAACTGAAGCAGAAGTAGGCCATGTGTTACATGCATGGCTGGAGCAGGAGGAAGAGAGGTAGAGGGGAGGTGCTACACACTTTTAAACAACCAGATCTCATGATAACTCACTATCATGAGAACAGCACCAAAGGGGAAATTCACCTCCATGATCCAATCACCTCCAATCAGGCCCCACCTCCAACACTGGGGATTACAATTTGACATGAAATTTGGGTGATGACACAGATCCAAATATTTCCATTCTGTTGACTGCAATCTACCTAATTCCATTAGGTTTAATGGGATAACTCAAGATTCAGAACAATATAATTACTCTATTTACCTTTAGAATGGCCTAAGAGAACTAATCTTGTAAGCCAGATTGGCTTTCATACTTTATTTTTTCAGGCCACTATTGGTCACCACTGTTTCAGGGATTTAGCAGCTTATTTTCCAATCTGGGTTATGTATAACAGTTCTGCTTTATATGATGTATTTAATTCAAGGAAGCATGTACCATGTGAAGACACAATCAAAGAGATAATATGAAATCAAATGACATTTACTTTCACATAAGTTCTGATAACATTATCTATATAGTATGTATGTGTACTATTTATTACATATCAGTATTTACAAATACTGTTTAAAACTAGATAAATTAAAGTACTCTTCTTTTATAGGTGTTGTCAGTGCTAAAGCATTCATTGCTGTCTTTTAAGAGACGAAGAGCCGTGGAGACTTTGAAACTTTACTTTTTGTTTTCCTTGCAGCTCCTGATCAAAGAGGTATCATCGTGCTTTGGCTTTTTGTTCTCTGTAACTAGTACCGTGTAAATTTCTTTCTATGCTAAACCAACTGAAGTTTCTATAAGCTGCATTCAATGATAATGTTACTTATCATTTATTAATAAATGAAGTCAGGTAATATTTGTCAGTCACTCACACTGGTATTTTATGGTATTTGAGTACATGGCAAGTTAAATCAACTTTTTGTTTCTCATTTTTAGGACTATTTAAATAAAAAGGGTAATCCAAAGAAATTTGCAGGACTTGCATCATATTTGCATGGTCATGAACCTTCAAATCTTGTTTTTGTAAATTTTCTCAAGAGAGGCCTTTTCCATAATCTCTGTAAGCCAGCCTGGAAAGGTAAGCTTGGGTTTTATACCTGTAGTCGAAAAATGGCAACATATTTATTGAATAGCCAAAACCGCAGATAAGTTTTTCTCTTCTTCCTCCTTCTCATTTATTAAAGCAAATAAATACTAAGTATATGTTCAGATTTACAGATGCCAAAAAATTAGACACTGAAAGTCAACTGATATTTATTCTAATAAAGAGTATTTGAGGGCTACTTATATATTACCTAACTGATAAAGAATATTTGCAGAAGAGAAAATGGAGAAGCATAGAAAGAGAATAAGTTTCTGATGGTCATATGATTTTAGTATGCTTCAGAGCCCAGTTAATTAAACCTAGCCACCTTTTAATGCCCATAGTATGGTGCTCATGTGTTATGGGGAGTGGAGAGTAGGTCAAGATGACCAGAACCTAGAGCTAGTGTTTAGAAGTGTTGGTAGGTAAGTTTGGAAGCTTTGTTTTGACAGGATTTGAAACACCCTAAAGAGCAGGCCAAGGAACCTGGATTTTTCAATTAGCCATTGAGATACCCTCAAAGGTTTTTGAGTAAAGGAGGGATATGTTTATATTCATGCTTTGGAAAGGCTGATCACTCTCAAGATGGCCTGAAGAAAGGAGAGTGCAAGTCAGGAAACCAGTTAGTAAACATTCTGGGGTGGGAACTAGGGCGGGTATAGCAAGGATGGAAAAACAAGGCACAGAATATAAAATCTCCTGTCTTACCCAAAAAAATAAATGTGCACATAGTATGTCAAATATGGTCAATTTCTGAGGTATATATTTACTAGAAAATTTTGCCTTCAACAAAAGGAAATGTACTATAAAAACAAATTTAGGCAGAAAATACATGGAATCAACATTATTCTTATTTATAATAATGCTCTTTATTTCAATAGGCTCACAACAATTTTCCCAAGATGTGATGGAAAAGCTCGTGTTAGTATTGGCAAATTTGTTTGGAAGAAAATATATTCCAGCAAAATTCCAAAATGCTAATTTAAGTTTTTCTCAGTCAAAGGTGAAGTTTATTATACTTACAATGATATAATAATGATAGTTATTAAATGTATGCTACTGGAAAGCATTCAGTACCTATAGGGTTAAATTAATATCAGCTACTCCATTTGTTTTAATAGTGTTGTCTTTTCATAATTAGAGTTCTATTTAATTTGTAGTTCAAACATCTTCCCCTGCTAATCTAACAAACAATTCTTATCCCTAAAGTTTTTTCACTTTATTGGAGCAAATTATGTAATTCAGTAGCAACAGAGATTACATACACAAATAGTCATTTAAATAGAATGACAGCCCTACTGCTGAACCTATAGTTCCCTTGGGATTGTTTACAGCTAGGGATGGGAGTGCAGGGAAGGAATTACATTATGAGCTCTAATGTCCTCTTCAGACAATATTGAGGTGGTCACCTAAGAAAGAATCCCCTAACTTAAGGGTTGAGAGACTGAAAGAAAAATTATTTTCTAAGTTTTTTTGTAACACTGTTTGTTTCCAATTTCTTATTTTTTTAAAGACACAACAACAAAATAATAACAAGCAAACAGAACCCAAGAAAATGTGCATTAGAACCTGGGAATGTAGAAGAAGCTTGTTTCTATCCAGTAACCCTAGTGAATAGAGAACAAAAAGGGAATTAGCATTAATCTAGGCTTTCTGACCTCACAATGCCTCTGGATATACCTCCAGACTTGAGCACCCAATTTTAGTTACTGACATATATCCACATTGCAAACCACTGGAACTGTTAATCATTTTCTTAAATGCATACACATTTTAAAGTATTTAAAAAGGAAACTTCATATTTACTACTACTGTAAATAGAAAGCCAGGATCTTTGATTTCAAAACTAAGGAAGCCATAAGAATAGATGCAGTTAACATGGTTCTCAGCTGAAGCTGCTCTCTCTTTGCTACAAAAAGAGATTATAAACTTTTAGAGAAACAATGGTGGTCTATTGCCTCTGGACTTTCTAGGGTTATCAGAAAGAATAGAAGAGGACTGGAAAGAAGATATTTTTATTTATTTATTTATTTATATATTTATTTATTTGAGACGGAGTCTTGCTCACTCACCCAGGCTAGAGTGCAGTGGCGCAATCTCAGCTCACTGCAACTTCCACCTCCCAGGTTCAAGCCATTCTCCTGCCTCAGCCTCCCAAGTAGCTGGGATTGCAGGCTTCGCCACCACGCTTGGCTAATTTTTTTGTATTTTTAGTACAGTTGAGGTTTCATCAGGTTGGCCAGGTTGGTTTTAAACTCCTGACCTCAAGTGATGCGCCCGCCTTGGCTTCCCAAAGTGGTGGGATTACAGGCATGAGCCACCATGCCCAGCCCACTTTTTATTTTTTAAAACTGATGTATAATTACTCAATGTTCTGTGTGTCACACTAAATCATCTCATGTACCTCTTATATTATGTACCATCATTTGGGATAACTGCTCTATATTAGTCAATTAGCAAAGATTTATTGAGCAATAAATATGTGTAAACTGTAGCAAAAATCATGATTGGGAAACATAGTTGCTACCTTCCAAGAGCTTGCTCTCCTGATGGGGCTGTATAGCATACACATTCGAGAAGGTGGCAAACAACACAAGGTGTACATGGTAGCAGCACATGCTGCCCTAGAACGGTGTCCAGCAGTGGCACAATGGCAGGACATGGAAGGCATAGCAGTAAAGAGACCATATCACTTTGACCAGAGTGTAGAGCTGCACCTGTCAATTTATTCTTTTGTCTTGGTCCATCCACAGATAGAGCTGAGTCCGTAGTAGGCTTGTGGAAATTGTCATACTATCCACTGTAAGGAGTTGGTAGGGGCATTCTTTATTATGTCCACACAGTTGCCTTTTGTAAGAATCCCCCTGGAAAATTCTTATCTGATATTAGTGCTGAGAATAAATAGCTGTTTATCTCATAGACATTCTGAAATGTGTCATTCACACTTGCTCCTAGGAATCTTAGAATATAATTTGTGCCCCATTTTAGTCTCTTTCTTGTTTTTCTTTCCTTTTTACCAAATTTTGATTTACATGATCATATTGTATTATCTTTACCCTTATAAAATACCTCAATTATTGGAAAAGTACAGGGTATGAATAAATTAAGGAAAATATCAAATAAATAATAAAACCCATAATTGTAACAGAAGAAAACCAAGAACATTTCTAATGTCATAGCTATTTCTAACTCACACTAAAGAAACTTCTAGTCCTAATTCTGAAAGAATTTGTTTTTAAACATGAAATTTGGAAGCTGAGTTAGCTTGCAATACCAGCTACTTCTCTATCTACTACCTGTCAGGTTTGGAACAAGTTTACCTCTGTGAGGGTTAGCTCCCTCATGTACAAAATGTAGATGAAAATGTTTACTGCATAGGGTTGTTCTCAGGATTAACTGAGCTAACATATAACTAGTGCTTGGGGCAGCACAGCACAGTGTTGGCACATAATCTGAACTCAATAAAGAATTGACGCTACTACTGCTACACTAACTTGTTACTTGCTCTCTAAATATGTCCCTCAAGTCTCTGAAATACACCTAAGTTTAAGATCAGTGTAGGACATGTTTCTATTAAATTGGTGGTTTTGGCTAAGTGGAGTCAAAATAACTTTTTTAAGGAAAGATACTTACATTTATAAATGTTGGTTGAAATCAAAAGGAAATTTTACCTTAATCTCACAGGTGAATAAAGTAATCAAGGGTTTTGATGAATGAGCATCAATCTACAGAACTATGCTGCAATCTTATCACCAAGCAGTTTAATTTTTTAAATAAAAGTAAAGAGATCTTTCTGAAATGTATTTCGCCCATAGGTGATCCTTGCCGAACTCCCGGAGGATTTTAAAGCTGCTTTATATGAGTATAACCTGGCAGTAATGAAGGATTTTGCCTCCTTCCTGCTGATTGCTTCCAAGTCGGTGAACATGAAAAAAGAGTATCAACTCCCTTTGTCAAGAATCAGTAAGCAGATTTTAGTTCCATTCTGGAACAATTTAAAGAGTAAACAATCTTGGTTAAGAAAGCCTCTGGATATTGGATGCTTCAAAGCTGGTAAAGGAGCTTATTACAGGGCAGCTGTACTAACCCAAGTGTTTTATCCCCAGAAAACAATTTAGCCCATTGTAGGGTGTGGTAATGGCTCTGTTTTCCAATTAAAAAAAAACTTTATAATTACCAAATATTAATTGGGCAATGGAGGAAAAAAAATAAAAGTCATTCATGAACCATTTTGATGGAAGGTTGCCTATCTGTTCAGGTTGGAAAACTGGATCAGAAAAAGTGACAGATGAAAAAGAAAATGGCATAATTTCTGGCATTTTTTTCCCCTGAGGGGCAGTTGCATAGTGGTTACAAATGTGAACACTGGCAGCAGAATGCCAAGGTCTAAATCCTGGCTCTGCTACTTATTAACCATGAGGTCTCATGCCAGTTACTTAATCTTTCTGTGTCTCATTTTTTTAATCTGTAAAATGAAATGACTAAAAATATTACCTAGCTTACAGAATTTTAGAGGATTAGGTATACTAATGTTTATAAGGTTCTTAAAACAGTGCATAGCACATAGTCAACATCGCGTAAGTCTATTCTACCCAACGTGGTAGCCACCAGCTAGCTACGTGTCACTATTTAAATTAAGTTGATTAAAAATAAAACAATTGAAAAGTTAATTCTTTAGTCACTTTAGCTTTAGTCACGTTAACTTTCCAGTGCTAGTGGCTTCTACTTTGGACACAGTAGAGGTAGAATATTTCTATCATTATGGAAAGTTCTAGCGGACGTTGCAAATATCATTCTTTGCTTCAATTATTTGTTCTTGATTGAGGAGTAACTGGTATTGCAAAGTAACTAAGCTTCCAAATTTCAATTTTATAGCAGGAAACTTTTAGGGGAGAATAAATGGAAAGAAGAAGCTAGACTAAGAGTAAAGAGTGGAGCCATAAAATGATTCTCATATTCCCCTGTCTCCTAATATAGTCTTAGTTGGAGTAAAAGACAGGGAGGTAAGCATTGTAGTTACTCAAGATTTGTTGATGTAGGACACAGCATGAGCAAATGCAGACAATAATGGTGGAAGCAAGGAAAGTAGTGCAGAGAAAAGATGATGGGAGTGTGTGATTGTGTCATGATGGGAAAAACGAGCCAGACCTGAGTGCATGACTTGGTGCCTTCCAAGTCCAGCGAGATGGTACTCGCTGGACGGAACCTCTGTTTTATCTCTTATGCCAGCTCCAAATCCACTGGTAGGAGCTGCCTGAACATCATGTCTAGGAGGTTTCTGAGGTTATATCTGAGTTCATAGGCAAAAATAACAGGTAATAAAAAAAAGTAATGATAATAAGTTAATAGTCAACATGGATTGAATGATTACTCTGTGCCAAGCTGTGTTAATGACTTTATGCACCATATCTCAATCAGTTTTCATTCTGATGAGATGAATGTCACCTACTGTGGCTTGACCTACAGTGAGTTTAAAAGGGTTAACATTTGGGCTGATTTTTAAAACCTAACGTGACCTAGTCCAAAATGGTCAGAATTCACAGGTAAAGAATGTGAAGACTCCCAACTCGTGTCTCACTTGATGAGCTGCAAGGAAGGAAGAGTAGCCATTTCACCATTTGTTTGTCTTTCGGGGAACACAGATAACGATTTGCTTAGACCAGAGACTATCAACCAGGTAAGTGAAGGATATATCTTATGTACAAAATGTGTTTAACAGACAGAGTGGGGTTACATTGCTGTGAAGCCTTGATAGGACCTCAAACCCCAAACACTGAAAAATGTCCACTGATGAGCATCATTGTCTAAGAGAATGAAGCCCTGGAGGCCAGTGTGATTTATGCTCTATGGAGTTGGCCTGAGAAACCCTGCTTCTTTGTCTAAAATTTCAGACACCACTGTTTTTTTCTCATTTTTTTAATGAGGTTTGCCACAGGTTTGCTGTGGGAAGAGGAAAAGAAAGCAGCTCACATTTTTCCAAAATTGATCATAGACCTCATAGTGCTTTTCTACTCCAGACCACATGGATCTTTGGGGACAGTGGTCCACAAAGGGGGCCACAAAGCATTAGAACCTCTGGGAGGTTCTGGATAAAATATTAGGGTGCTGGGAGATTTTAGATTCAATTTGAAATATGAGAAATAAATTCCACATTGAATATATTTAATAATAAAGATTGACACTGTGCACTGGCTTCTTTTATCCCTGAGTCAGAGAGTCACACATCATGTCAAATATGCTCTTCAAGTATTTTTGCATATGTAACGTTTAAAGGAATTTTTAAAAATCGTGAATCTTCTTGCACAGTTTGGGTTGATATCTAAAAATTTTGTTAACCAAAATTTTAATAGCTGCTAATGCAATTTCAGGTTCATTATAAATGTTGACATTTTAAAAGAACTGTTAAATTATTTAAAAGTTTATCCAAAAGAATATAGATATCAAAGCTATTTGATACCCAAAGTAAACAAATAGAAAAGAACACAGATGATCAAACAACTTCTTCAAAGTTACAAATTCTACATTATGTATTTTTCTCATTGAACTTTTGTATCTTCCCTTCCCTTCCCTCCCCTCCCCTTCCCTCGACTCCCCTCCCTTTCCCCCCTTTTTATTTGTGACAGGGTCTCACTCTGTTGCCCAGGCTGGAGTGCAGTGGCACTATCTCAGCTCACTGCATCCTCAACTTCCGGGGCTCAGGTGATCCTCCCACCTCAGTCTCCCATACACCTGGAACTACACGCACGTGCCAGCATGCCCAGCTAATTTTTTATATTTTTAGTAGAGATGGATTTCAGCATATTGCTCAGTCTGATCTTGAACTCCTGGGCCCAAGCAATCCACCCACCTCAGCTTCCCAGAGTGCTAGGATTACAGGCATGAGCCACCATGCCTGGCCTGAACTTGTATTTTTATTCCAACTTGCTCCACAGTTTAATTTTACCCATGCACTGGCAGAATTTGCAGATTCCTTCTGATTCTGTACAGATTAATTTGTCTAATGTGCCCAGAACCACGGAGACTTAGTTTTTGTTTGTTTGTTTTGCTTCTCTTCATTTTCTCCCCTTCTACCTCCTCCTCTGCCACTTTTTTCTTCTCTCTGGAGCCCAGAGGTTTGTGCTGTTTCATTTTATTCTCCCTGTGAGCACAGGGAGACACTAGCTACATGACACTCCTTTCAAGGTCATTCTGTGCACCAATGAAGATAACGACGAAAATTCTACCTTAAAATCAGCTTCTATTTATTTTTCCTTAGTGAATGTTGCTAACAGTATTGTAGTTGGATGGTTGAAACTGCCTTCAGTATGCTGCGAGAGTTCCTATTTCCCTCAGCGGTGCTGCCCATTCCCGAGGCATGCTTAGTGTCACACTGGCCAGTGTCTGTAACACGCCCTTTCCCTCACTGTAATGGGCCCTATTTCCCTCAACCCCCATGGGAATCCCCCTCTGCCTGCCTCCTTCACTTCAACTTCTTCAGAACGTACTTTAAGAAACAGATTCATACAAAGGAAATCTCAAACTGCAAACAGTTACTCTTTACATATCAATAACGAAGTAATAGAAAATGTCTTTCTTCAGGTCATCCTGCGCACAGTCGGTGTTAGTGGCACTCAGGCTCCTCTGCTGTGGCCATGGAAATTAGATAACCGAGGAAGGAGAATGCCACTAAATGCATATGTGCTCAATTTCTATAAACACAACTGCTTGACAAGATTAGACCAAAAAAATGGGTAGGTTTATGGGTATGTTTCTGTAAAATATATACATACATATATATCTATGTTTTATTATTGTATATTCATATTATATACGTAACAGCATATAATTTACATTATATAGTTATATAAACATAAATTTATATTATATATTTTTTAATAGAAATTTTAATACCTAATCTTTTAAGAGTTTAAAATACAGATGAATCATAAAAAACATACTAGATCACTTCGTAGAAGACTGATTTCTGGTGATTAGAAACTCCAGTATTATTTGGGATTTTGGGGCTACTACCAAAATTTTGGCACTTGAACTAGTTCTGGTGAATGTAATTCTGAAGACAGAAAATTTGGATATATTACAAAGCTCAAAAAGATATTTTAATTATACTAACATTTCTCTTAATATAATTTAGTAACAAACTATACTAAATTATTAGTATAACTTACCATTACACTAATTATTCATTAAGAAAGAATGTTGATTTCTAGGAGTATATAAAATATTATTTTTTATGAAATAAATTAATATTTTTAATGAAATAAATATTTTTTATGAAATAAATTAATATTTATTTTTTTCCCACAAATGTGACATGGAGGGAAAAGATCTGAAACTTACATTTTGAGAAAGTTAACTTAGCAGGTGTCTGTTAGAAAGTGACACTTGTTCTAGTTCTTTGACATGGAAAACATTTTACAAAGCAGTAAAGAAGGATGAATACTTAGAATTCACATGGAACGTGAAGAATTTAGCCATGGAAACAAGTAGGTAGAAATGGGGAAAGTCATGCTTTTAAACAGTGATTCAGGAATTCTATATGTATTTTACATACATTTTAAAATAATTCTGATAAAAATAAGTTTTAAATATTTAAATGCTGTTCTTTTTAAAGTTTTTAAATTGACATATTGTAACTGCACATATATATAGGATACAGTTTGATATTGTGAAACATACATGTTGCATAATGATCAAATCAGGTTAGCCAGGGTACCCATCACCTTATGCACTTACCATTTTTTTGTGGTGAGAATGTTCAAAACCTCTCTTCTGGCTACTTTGTAATCTACAATACAATGCTGTTAACTATACATACCTTACTGTGCAATAAAACACTAGAACTTATTCCTCCTGTCTACTTACTGTAATTTTGTACATGTTGATCAACCTCTGCCCACCTTCTCCTTTCTCTTCCCCTCCCCAATCTTTGTAACCATTATTCTACCCTCTACTTCTATTGTATTAATTTTTCTTCTTTTTAAACTTTACATGTGAGTGATATCATGCAATATTTTTCTTTCTGTCTCTGGATTATTTCACTTAACATAATGTCCTCCAGATTGATTCATGTTGCCACAAATGACAGGATTTCATTCCTTTTTATGGCTGAATAGTATCTAATTGTGTATATGTACCACATTTTCTTTATCTATTCATCCACTGTTGGACACTTAAGTTGATTCCATATCATAGCTATTGTAAATAGTGTGGCAATAAGGATGGGAGTGCAGATATCTCTTTGACATACTGATTTAATTTCTTTGGATATATATCTAGTAGTGGGATTGCTTGATCTTATCGTAATTCTAGTTTTAATGTTTTGAAGAATTTACACACTGTTTTCCATAATGGATATACTCATTTATAATCCTACCCACAGCGTGTAAGGGTTCCCTTTCCTTCACATTCACACCAACACTTGCTTTCTTTTGTCTTTTTATTATTAATAGCCATGCTAACTAGAGTGAGGTGGTATTTGATGGTGGTTTTGATTGGCATTTTATGATGCTTAGTGATAGTGAACATTTTTTCATATACCTGTTGGCCTTTTGTATACTTTCTGTTGAGAAATGTCTATTAAAGTTTTTTGCCCATTTTTAAATAGATTTTTTTTTGCTGTTATGTTTCTTATGTATTCTGGATATGAATCTTTTGTCTGATGTATAGTGTGTAGATATTTTTCTCCCATCTTATAGGTTATCTCTTCACTCTGTTGTTTTCTTTACTGTGGAAAACTTTTTAGTTTGATGTAATCTCTTTTGTCTAATTTTGCTTTTATTGCTTCTGTTTTTGAGATCTTATTTAAAAAATCCTTGCCCAGTCCAATATCATGAAGTTTTTCTGCTGTTTTTTTTTTTTTGTTTGTTTGTTTGTTTTTAATCGCTGTATTAGTTTGTTTTCACACTGCCGATAAAGACATACCCAAGACTGGGCAATTTAAAAAGAAAGGGGTTTATTTGACCTACAGTTCCGCGACCTCACAATCATGATAGAAGTTGAAAGACATGTCTCACATGGCCGCAGACAAGAGAAGAGAGCATGTGCAGGGAAACTCCCATTTTTAAAACCATCAGACCTTGTGAGACTCATTCACTATCAGGAGAACAGCTCAGGAAAGACCTGCCCCCATAATTCAGTCACCTCCCACCGGGTTCCTCCCATGACACATGGGAATTGTGGGAGTTACAATTCAAGATAAGATTTGGGTGGGGACACAGGCAAACTATATCATTCTGCCCCTGGCCCCTCCCAAATCTCATGTCCTCACATTTCAAAACCAATCATGCCTTCCCAGCAGTCCCCCAGAGTCTTAACTCATTTCAGCATTAACTCAAAAGTCTACTGTCCAATGTCTTATCTGATACAAGGCAAGTCCATTCCATCTATGAGCCTGTAAAATCAAAAGCAAGTTAGTTACTTCCTAGATACAATGGGGGTATGAGGATTGGGTAAATACAGCCATTCCAAGTGGGAGAAATTGGCCAAAACAAAGGGGCTACAGGCCCCATGCAATTTGAAATCCAGCAGGGCAGTCAAATCTTAAAGCTCCAAAATGATCTCTTTTGGCTCCATGTCTTGCATCCGAGCCATGCTGATGCAAGAGGTGGGTTTCCATAGTCTTGGGCAACTCCACCCCTTTGGCTTTGCAGGGTACAGCCTCCCTCCTGGCTGCTTTCACAGGCTGGCATTGAGTGTCTGTGGCTTTTCCAGGTGCACAGTGCAAGCTTTCAGTGGGTCTACCATTCTGGGGTACAGAGGATAGTGGCCCTCTTCTCACAGCTCCACTAGGCAGTGCCCCACTTAGGATTCTGCATGGGGGCTCTGACCCCACATTTTCCTTCTGCACTGCCTGAGAACAGGTTCTCCATGAGGGCCCTGCTCCTGCAGCAAACTTCTGCCTGGGCATCCAGGCGTTTCCATACATCTTCTGAAATCTAGGCAGGGGTTCCCAAATCTCAATTATTGACTTCTGTGCACCTGCAGGCTGAACACCATGTGGAAGCTACCAAGGCTTGGGGCTTGCACCCTTTGGAGCCATGGCTCAAGCTCTACATTAGCCTTTTTCAGCCATGGCTGGAGCAGCTGGGACACAGGGCACAAAGTCCCTAGGCTGCACACAGCACAGGGACCCTGGGCCTGGCCCATGAAACCACTTTTTCCTCCTGGGTTTCCAGACCTCTGATGGGAGGGTCTGCCATGAAGACCTCTGCCACATCCTGGAGACATTTACCCCATTGTCTTGGGGATTAACGTCAGGCTCCTTGTTACTTATGCAAATTTCTGCAGCTGGCTTAAATTTCTCCTCAGAAAATGGAATTTTCTTTTCTATTGCATTGCCAAGCTGCAAATTTTCCAAACTGTTATGCTCTGCTTCTCTTATAAAACTGAATGCCTTTAACAGTACCCAAGTCACCTCTTGAATGCTTTGCTGCTTAGAAATTTCTTTCTCCAGGTACCCTAAATCATCTCTCTCAAGTTCTAAGTTCCATAAATCTCTAGGGCAGGGGCAAAATGCTGCCAGTCTCTTTGCTAAAACATACAAGAGCTACCTTTGCTCCAGTTCCCAATAAGTTCCTCATTTCCATCTGAGACCACCTTAGACTGGACTTTATTGGCCATATTGCTATCAGCATTTTGGGCAAAGCCATTCAACAAGTCTTTAGGAAGTTCCAAACTTTCCCACGTTTTCCTATCTTCTTCTGAGCTTTCCAAACTGTTTCAACCTCTGCCTGTTACCCAGTTCCAAAATCATTTCCACATTTTCAGTTATCTTTTCAGCAGCACCCCACTCTACTGGTACCAATTTACTGTGTTAGTTCATTTTCACACTGCTGATAAAGACATGCCCAAGACTGGACAACTTACAAAAGAAAAAGTTTTATTGGACTTAGAGTTCCATAGGGCTGTGGAGACCTTACCATCATGGCAGAAGGTGAAAGGCACGTCTCACATGGTGGCGGATGAGAAAAGAGAGCTTGTACAGGGACATTCCTGTTTTTAAAACCATCAGGTCTCATGAGACTCATTCACTATCACAAGAACAGTGCAGAAAAGACCTGCCCTCATAAATCAATAACCTCCCACTGGGTTCCTCCCACGACATGTGGTAATTGTGGGAGTTAAGATTCATGATGAGATTTGTGTGGAGACACAGCCAAACCATATTAATTGTTTCATAGTTTCAGATTTTACATTTAAGTCTTTAACCATTTTGAGTAGATTTTTGTATATGGTGAGAAGTAGGAGTCTAATCTCATTCTTGTGCATGTGTATATCTAATTTTCCCGACATCATATATTGACATATTAGCATATTATATTATGCTATTATATTTAATATGTTATTAACATATTAACATATAACATATCAGCATAACCTATTAAACACATATATAATAGCATATAATATATTAACATATAATATAATGGCATAACATATTAAACACACATTCCCTTTTCCCTCGTGTGTGTTCTTGGCACACATGAGGGAAAAGCTAATTTATAAAAAATCAGTTGGGTGTAAATGTGTGGATTTATTTCTGGGTTTTCTACTGTTTCATTGGTCAAAGTATGTGGTTTTTATGATGGAATCATACTGTTTTGTTTATGATAGCTTTGTAGTATATAGTGTGTTGAAGTCAGTGTGATGCCTCTAGCTGCATTCTTTTTGCTGAGGATTGCTTTGCATATTTGGGACTTTTGTGGTTTCCTACAAATTTTAGGATTTTTTTCCCTATTTTTGTAAAAAATGTCATTGGTATTTTAATGGAGATTGTATTAAATTTATAGATCATTTTGGGTAGTGTGGCCATTTTAACAATACTATTTTTTTCATTCCCTGAACATGGAATATCTTTTCATTTCTTAGTGTCCTCTTTAATTTCTTTCATCAATGTTTTACAGTTTTCAGTGTAGAGATCTTTTACCTTCTTGTTTATTTATTATCTAACTTTTTGTAGCTATTGTAAATGAATTTGTTTTAAAAAACTTTTTATTTTCAGACAGTTTGCTATTATTGCATAGAAACACTACTGATTTTTGTGTGTTAATTTTGTATCCTGCAAATTTATATTATTTGTTGATCAGTTCTAGCAGTTTTTCATTAAGTCTTTAGGGTTTCCTGTATATAAGATCTTGTCTGAAAACAGGGACAATCTGACTTTTTCCTTTCCGATTTGGATGTCTTTAATTATTTATTCTCTTGTCTGCTTGCCCTGGCTAGGACTACTAGTACTATGTTGAATAAAAATGGTGAAAGTCGGCATCCTTGTCTTATTCCTGATCATATGATGTTAGCTATGGATTTGTCATATATGGCTTTTATTGTGTTGAGGTACATATCTTCTATACCTAATTTGTTAAGAGTTTTTATTATGAAGGGATGTTTTGAATTTTGTCAAATGCCTTTTCTGTATCTATTGAAAGATCATATGGTTTTTGTTTTCCTGTTAATGCGATTTATCTCATTTATTGATTTGCATATATTGCACTATCCTTGCATTCCCTGGATAAATCCCCCTTGATCTTATTGAATGACATTTTTAATGTGCTTTTGAATTTGGTTTGCTAGTATCTTGTTGAGAATTTTTGGATTTGTGTTTATCAGAGATATTGGCCTATAATTTTTGTTGTTGTTGCTGTATCCTTGTCTGGTTTTGGAGTCAGAATAATGTTGGTCTTGTAAAAAAAATTTGGAAGTAGTCCCTCCTCTTAAATTCCCTTAATAGTTTGAAGAGGATTGGTATTAGTCTTCTTTAAATGTTTGGTAGAATTCAGCAGTGAAGCCATTAAGTCGTGGGCTTTTTTTTTTTTCTGATGAAAACTTATGATTACTAGTTGAATTTCTTCTCTCATTACTGCTCTGTTTAGATTTTCTATTTCTTCTTTTTTTAATTTTGGGAAGTTGTATATGTCCAGGAACTTAACCATTTCTTCCATGTTATCAAATGTGTTAGTGTATAGCTGTTGATAATAGTATCTTATTATTTTTTGTACTTCTGTGGAACTGTTGTAATGTCTCCTTTTTAATATCTAATTTTATTTATTTTAGTCTTCCCTCTTTTTTTCTTAGTCTAGCTAAAGGTTTATCAATTTTGTTTATCTTTTTAAAACCATCTTCATTTCATTGACCTTTCAAATTGCATTTTTTGCCTCTATTTTGTTTACGTCTGCTTCTTTAAGCTTTATTCTTTCCTTCTACCAGTTTTGGGTTTAGTTTGTTCTTGTATATTAAGTTTCTTGAGGTGCATCGTTTGGTTGTTTAGTAAAAATCTTTCTTCTTTTTTGATTTAGGCCTTTATTGCTATAAATTCCATTTTAAAACTGCTTTTTCTGTGTTCCATAAGTTTTGTTATAATGTGTTTCCATTCTCATTTGTCTTAAGAAATATTTAAATTTCCCTTTTAATTTGCTTATTGATCTGTTGGGTTTTTTTTAAGAGTAATTGTTTAATTTCCATGTATTTGTAAATTTTCCAGAGCATTTCTTGTTGCTGATTTCTAGTTTTATACCATTTTGCTCAGAAAAGTTACTTGATATGATCTCTATATTCTTAAATTTGTTCAGACTTGTTTGGTGATCAAACATATGATCTATCCAAGAGAATGTTCCATGTACAGTTGAGAAAAATGTGCATTCTGAAGCTGTTGGACAGAATATTCTGTAAAAAATATCAGCCAGGCACAGTGGCCCACACCTGTAATCCCAGCACTTTGGGAGGTTGAGGTGGGATGATCACTTGAGGTCAGGAGTTCAAGACCAGCCTAGGCATCATAGCAAGACCCTGTCTCTAAAAAAAGGCTGTTAGGTCAATTTGGTCTATGGTGCAGTTTAATTCTGATGATTCCTTGTTATTTTTTCGCCTGGATGACCCATTCATTGTTGAAAGTGGGATGTTGAAGTCCCTAATATTATTATACTGCAGTTTGTCTCTCTTTTTAGATCTAATAATAATTGCTTTATATATTTGGATGTTTTGGTATATAGAATTACAATGCTATATCCTCTTGTTGAATTGATTCCTTTATCATTATATAATGACTTTGTCCTTTTTATAGTTTTTGTCTTAAAGTTCATTTTATCTGATATAAGTATTGCTACTCCTGCTCACTTTTGATTTCTGTTTGCCTGGGATATCTTTGTCCCTTCCTTCACTTTCATTCTATGCCTGTCTTTAATGGTGAGGTGATTCTGTAGTAGTCAGCATACAATTGTACATTGAGTGAATTTTTTTAAGAGACGGAGTCTCTCTCTGTCACTGGGGCTGGAGTACAGTGGCACAATCATAGCTCACTGCAGCCTCCAACTCCTGGGTTCATTCAGTCCTCCCAGCTCAGCCTCCTGAGTAGCTAGGACTACAGGTGCACACCACCACACCTGGCTAATTTTTTATTTTTCTTTTTTGTACAGACAGGGTTTTACTCTGTTACCTTTAAAATAAAATCCATTCACTCTGTATCTTTTAACTGGAGACTTTATTTATTTTCGAGGTAATTATAAGTAGGTAAGAACTTACATCTGCCATTTTGTTCATTGTTTTCTGGTCGTTTTGTAGATTCTTTGTTCCTTTATTCCTCTCTTGTTGTTTATGTCTGTGGTTTGGTGGTTTTCTGTGGTGCTAAGCTTTATTTTCTTCTTTTTTCTCATTTGTGTGCCTGCTCTAAGTTCTTTCTTTGTGGTTATCATGTGCTAACATAAAGAGTCTTGTAGTTATAATAGACTATTTTATGCTGATAACAACTTAACTTTGGTCACATAAAAATATTTTAGACTTTCTTGCTTCCCCACAATAATTTCTGTTTTTGTTGACTTAATTTACATCTTTATCTATTGTGTATTCTTTAGTCATTAATTGTAGGTGTTGTTGTTTTTTCACCATTTTGACTTAAAGCTTTCAGACTAGAGAACTGAAGGATTTCCGTAGCACCCAGACAGCATGAGGTTATTCTGAATTTGATTACGAATTTACTTCTATCGATGAGTTTTAATCTTTCAAATATTTTTGTGATAGTAATGATCATTCTTTCATTTTTAGTTGTAGCATTCACTTAAGATTTCTTGTAAGCCTAGACTAGTAGTGATAAATTTCCTCAGCTTTTGCTTGTCTGGGAAGATCTTTATTTCTCCTTCATTTCTGAAGGATAGCTTTCCTGGATGTAGTATTCTTGACTGACTTTTCTTTTTCTTTCAGCACTTTGAATATATCATTCCATTCTTTCCTGGCCTGTGAGGTTTCTGCTGGGAATCTGCTGATAGTCTCATGAGGATTCCCTTATGTGTGACTTGATGCTTTTTTCTTCAGCATTTAGAATTCTTTGTCTTTGACTTTTGACAGTTTGGTTATAATGTGCCTCAGAGAGTATCTTTGTGGGTTGAAACTAATTGGGGACTTTTGAGCTTCTTAGATGCATATATCTCCCAAGACATGGGAAGTTTTCAGCTATTATTTTGTTAATAATAATAACAAAATATCTCTCTACTTCTCCCTCTGGTGCCCCTATAAGGTGAATATTTGTTCATTTAATGGTGTCCCATAAGTCCTATGCGGTTTCTTAATTCCTTTTTATTCTTTTTCCCTCTTTGACTGGTTATTTCAAAAGACCCGTCTTCAAATTCAGAAATTATTTCTTTAGCTTGATCTAGTCTGTTGCTAAAGCTCTCATTCTTTTAAAACTTAATGCATTGAATTCTTTAGCTCCAAGATTTTTTTGGTTCTTTTGTATGATATCTACAGGAGGATAGGCTACAGATGTTGGTGGTATGGTTTTGGTGGGGGCAGGGGCACTGAGCTGGTTATTTGGGGCAGGCATATTTTGGTTCAGTGTGCCAGCAGGCTGTATGGTGGACTCTCCAGAGAAGTGAGGCTATCACCAGGCTGGCTCTTGAGCTGGGTATCTGTGGGTGCAGTGAGCCAGCCAGCTGTGCAGTAGTGTCTCTGGAGGAGGTAAGACCACTGTTGGACTGCTGTTGGTTTGAGTGCAGGCATATGTGGGCTGGCCAGCTGTGTGGCAGTGTCTATGGGGAGGTCGGGCTGCTGTTGAACTGGATATTGGGCCAAGTGCATGTGTAGTGGGACTGCTGGCTGTGTGGCAGTGTCCCTGGGAAGGTGAGGCCTCTGCTGAACTGGCTGTCAGGCCAGGCACATGTAAATGCATGCTGGGCTGACTGGCGTGCCGCAGTCTTTTCAGGGGGTGGGGCCACCTCTGCCCTGGCTGCCAGGCCTGGCATGGGTTGGGGCAGGCATGGTGGTTTTTCTGGCTACGCAGCACAAGTATGCACTGGTGCAGTGGCCTGGCCACCTGTTCAGTGGTTTTCTTGCTGTGCATGTCTGCCTTTTCCCCAGTGGGTGGTGGGCTGCCACATAGCTTTGGATGTGAAATGATAGTGGGGCTTCAGGGATGGAGAGAGAGATTGGCTACTGGCCTTCAAAATGTCATCATGCCATAGCTGCTTAGGTCATGAAGGAGGAGATACACAATGTGGGCTCTTACTCTGGGGCAACGAAACTACTTAAACTTCTGGCAACTCTCCAAAATAGATTCTGGGCCTGTGAGGACTGGGAGACTCTCTTGTAGCAAGAACTGCTGGCATCTGTGATGGCTATGGAAACCGCTGGAAGTCTTTTGCATACCATTTTCCTGTAGGAAGAAGCCACCCTGACTCCCAGTCATTTCTGGTAGGAGAGACAGTGTGGCAGAGGCATCTTGCATCTTGTTCAATGTTCTCCTATTCTTGACAAATCTTGAGCTACATCTGTTTTTCTTAGGTCTAGTTCTTAGTTATGAAGAACTAAGAAAGTAGAAATAGAACTAAGAAAGTAGAAGAAGTAAGTAGAAATAACATTAGTCTATCAACTTGTTTTGTTTTCACTTTAATCTGTAGTCCTCATTGACCCTTCTAAGCTTTACTTTTATATTTCACCCTCCCCCTTTGATAATGGTCAAATTATCTCTTTAATAATTTTTTTTGTGGTTTTTACCTATGCCTCTCAATTTCATTATGATTAATACAATGGAATGGTTAACTGGGAGTGCATTTGGCAGATAAATTAACTGCCATGGACAGACCACTATTAAAGTTTGAGTTAATTCTTTTATGTTTATGTTTTTATACTTTTTAATTAAGAAATGTTGTTCTCTTTAGGATGCGTATGGGACAGCTTTTAAAGTATTTGAAAGATTTTGCATTCAACATTCAGGCTATCAGGTATGTTTCATGCTGAGTTTGATTTTCTCAATTATTTAATGATAGTTTAGCAAACATATAGCTCTTCCTTTGTGTAAGTTTGTGATTCTCATGAAGGAGCACTCTGAAGATACTATTGAGCCTCCCAGGTTCTCTACAATTCAGCTATCCAAAGGCTCTGTAGACCCATTCCTCAGGACACTGTCACACTGTTTTTTTTTGTATTAAGATTCATCTCAAATCCATTTGTAATTGAATTTCATTCGGATCAGAGCCTGGAAGGCTCTTCCTCATGACTTCATAAATCTCCAGGCCTCGCTATACTCTCACTATACTCAATTTCTACAAATGCTGAGCAGTCACACTGAGTCAGATAAATGACTTCAGTAGGTCTCTGGTTTATATCCACTTCAAAGCAGTTAAATCTTTCTCGTACCCAGTGCCTTTTCCAGACTCTGGCATCTCCCATTGATTTCCTATGTTCATCTGCCCAATGCTCAACAGAGACCCAAGCAAATATGAACTCTATGTGGGCACTCCTTTCTCTATGCTCCATTGGTCATCCAGTTTTTGTCTAGCTCCATTTTCCTTACCTCTAGTCCTTACTTCTTTATCAAGTGTATGTGGTTTTTCATGTAAATTCAGTTTTGGAAGGAGAATATTTATTTAGAGTTCCTTGTTAGTGAGGACATATTTGTGGTTTTCCTTGGTCTGAGCTGAGTCTGACCCTTTGGGAAGCTTTCTACAAAGAGTGAAAGTCTTAGGATGACCCTACTTTGCCCACTTGGAGTATCTCTACATAAAGGATTCCTCAAGTGGCTTATAGCTACCAAAGCTACAACCTCTTTGAGTAGCCTGAGAAACTTTGGAGATTTTAAACGTATCTCAAGAGTTTAAACAGGAAAAATAATTCCTTCATTCATTTATCAATTGTAAAAGTATCAAGGTCTTACTGTGTTAGAGGCACTCTTCCAGGCACTTCAATGTCATGGGAGAAACTTTCTTGTAGACAGTCATATGTGGTAAGTGCTATGATTGAGTTATACACAAAATACTAAGATAACATAAATAACTATGATTAATACTACTATAATCAGAAAAAGCATTATAGAAGATGTAATTTCCAATCAGGTCTTAAAGGAGAAGTGAAAATTCATTAAGTAGATTAATTATACTTAATATAATTCTAGTTAATTAGGATAACTAAGTAGAATAATTAGGGTAGTCAGATTTTAAGCAGGGAGAATAGTGTATCCAAATGTACAGAAATATTAAAGGTCCTGATGTATTCGGGGATAGGCCCCAAGCTAATGATGGTGGAGTACAGAATGTGGAGGTTGTGACAGGGACTGGGGAAAATGCTGAGAAGTGAGTGTGGAGTCTTTGAAAGAAATTTGGTTGTATATGCGAAGGGTCTTATTTGTTAGGCAATGAAGTTTGGATTTAAAATGGTAGACAAAGGTGAGACAAATGGTAGATAAAGGGGAGTTTCTAAGGATGAGTATGACATAGATCTATGTTTTAGAGATATTATTCTGGCAGGGTATATAGATTAACTCAAGAGGTAGAGAAACTGAAAGCAGGGAGCTAAAGCTGGAGGCTATACCCATATTCCATGTGAGAGAAAATGAAGGCTTGAATTAGGCAGTGGTGGTAGAAATGAACGATAAGGATTGGAGAAATATTTAAGAGGAGGAATTCATGCAATGGGGAAAGAGATATTATGACAAATTGGGTTTCTAATTTGGTTAATGATAGTGTTAATGAAAGTAAGGAATACATGATGATGACTTCAGAACTGACAATAAAAAAGTATGAGTTGGAATTTAAAATGTCACATGTGTTGTCTATAAGACATCCGGGGGAAATGTTCAGCAGTCAATAGAATAATAGGTCTGAAACTCTGGAGGAATTTCAGACTTAGAGATAAAGATGTGATCATTCCTAATATTCAGCCACTGAGGACTAGTAAAAAACTGAAACTCTGCTCTAGAGTGAATAAGGTGGAGCATGAAAACGAAAAGGATGGCAAAATGTCAAATCCCAATTGATTGCAATGCTCGAATAGCATGTCAGGTAGCTGAGGGACTCACTTTTCTACGTCTCCTCTCATTCACCCCAGCTTCTATCCTAAGATATATGGATAGGGACAGAATTTTTTTCCACTGAATTGGGTGACTGTGGGTTTTTAAAAATAATTGTCCCTATATTAGGAAGTCCATATGGCTTTCATGAGATGTGTAGAGAGAAGAAAAGAAGTTGAATAACACTTCTAGGTTCTAAGAATATGGAATTCCGTGGTCTTACAAACTCACAGGGCAAGTTTAGGTGTAATATAAAGAGGAACTGTGGCCGGACACGGTGGCCCATGCCTGTAATCCCAGCACTTTGAGAGGCCGAGGCGGGTGGATCACGAGGTCAGGAGTTCAAGACCAGCCTGGCCAAGATGGTGAAACCCTGTCGCTACTAAAAATATAAAAATTAGCCGGGTGCCTGTAATCCCAGCTACTCGGGAGGCTGAGGCAGAGAATTGCTTGAACCCAGGAGGCAGAGGTTGCAGTGAGCCGAGATCAGATCACGCCACTGCACTCCAACCTGGGCAACAGAGCGAGACTCTGTCTCAAAAAAAAAAAAAAAAGAAAAAGAAAAAAGAAAAAAAGAAGAACTGTGTGAAGGTATATATCTTCATCTTTCTGAAGATACATGATGTATGTTGTAAAGATTTTACAAGATAACTGTGCATTTTATTAATATTCTGCGTACTTTTTCTCCATATTTACATCTGATAGGTTTTGGGGGGAATTACTTCTGCTAACCTTTTAATAATATTGATTGTTATAAAAATGTGGGCTCATTATTTTTTTATTATTATTATCATTTATACAGTGACTCCTTGAGTGAACTATGTGAAAATAAGCATGACAATGTAGTCCTGGCATTTAAACAATTGAGTCAAACCTTTTATGAGAAACTTCAAGAAATGCAAATTCAAATGAGTCAAAATCATTTAGAATAACACCATGGAAAACTTTCAAGTCTGATTATGTGGTATTTATCCCTTTGCAAGGAGAGATATAATTAAGCTTACACAATGAAATGGAAAAAATGTTTGTCTTGGAGCCAAACAGAATTAAACTCAGATATTAGCTCTGCTATTTTCTAACTGAATGACTTTAAGTTATGTAATATATCTGAGCTTTAACTTCATTTTTGGCAAAACCGGAGTAAAAATGAATACCTCTAGTTGTTTTGAGGATTAAATGAGATAATGTAAGAAAAGTGATTGGGATTGGGTGGTGACTTAATGAACGGTAGTGTTTTTTTTAGTAGTTAAAGTTAATGTATAGCAAAATTAGTTTCACATTGTCAAGTTTTCAATACATCCCCAAGTTAATTGAATTTTAAATTAATGATCAATAAATCACAAAGGACCCAAATCAATTCTGAACAACAATTTAGTTATGTAAGAAGACTTCTGAGATTACAAGAAACTCACTGCTGTGGACTGGATGTTTGTGCCCTCCCCTCCAAAATTTTTATATTGAAATTCTAACCCTCAATGTGATGGTATTAGGAGATGATAGGTCATGAGGGTGGAGCTCCTTGGATGTAATTAGTGCCTTTAACAGAGAGACAGGAGAGCTTGTTCTCCAATCTCTGCTCACTACCACTGGATGATACAATGGGAAGATGGCCATCTGCAGACCAAGAAGCAAGCCCGCAACAGAACTGAATCTACTTACACCATGATCTTGAACTTTCCAGCCTCCAGGATTGTGAGAAATACATGTTTGTTGTTTAGCCATCTACTCTGTGGTTTTCTGTTGAAGCAGTCTGAATTGACTAAGACAGTCACTTGGAGTAGTTATAAACCACTTTCCTGTTGAAAGCAGAACATGCTGATTCAACTGTTTTGTTCAATAGCAATGATAGATTTTGTTTAAGTCCCCTACACTTTCTTATTTCTTCTTTCTAAATGATCAAGAGTACACTTCCTGGCAGTGATTAAGGAGTGTGTATCTAACAGAAAAAATATATATACCCTGTGAACCCGAATATGGAATTCAGATTGTTTCTGCCCTCAATATCATACTTAAAAAACAAACATACAAACAAACATAAGGGAACAAACAGCAACCATAACAAAAACAAACCTTTAAAGGTGCGTTTTTTGCTGTGATAAATGAATACGGTACTCTGAAGGAGAAAAAAGTTTCTTAAATAAGCTTAAACTGCAGGTGATTTAAAAATTAGAGAATAGAATTCTTAAAGCTATTGAAAGTTTCAACCAGAAAACCTCAAGTGAATTGTGTATGTAAATGAAATCTTGAATGTAAGTTCTGTGATTCTTTAAGCAAACAATTAGCTGAAAACTTGGTATTGTTGTAGTTTATGTAGTAAGTGACTTGGCACCCATCAGAAAATAAAGGGCATTAAATTGATTTACTGTTGTGTTCCTTATGTTAAATCTGTTAGTCCATCCATTTGTAGACACCTACACATTAGGTATTTTGCTTTCATTGCTATGTATCTTTACTGCAGCCCTAGGTCACATACTACAAAATCTGTTTTAGACCTAGACCTTGAACACAGAGCATTTCTTTCTCAGGGTGAAAGACATAACCTTTTGTATCATCCAGAATGTACCAAGACACCATTTATCATATGGCATTACTTAACAGATACATTACATAGGCTTAGAAAAACACTTTGTCTAGAAATGGAAAAGCCTCTTTTCCTTAGAATTTAACCCAAAATTGGTTTATATTAGTCATGTGCCAGAATCTTACTTGTGACTATTTTCTTAGGGCTAATCCTTAATTTTTTTATTTAAAATAAGCACATAGTAACAAACATAGTAGATATTAATCCAGCTTTATAGATAATAACTTTAAATATCAAAGGCTTAAACACAGCAAAAGAGAGATTGTCAGAGTGGATCAAAACACAATAACCAACTATGTGTTGTCTACAAGAAACCTCTTTTAAACATAAAGACATATGCAAATTAAAAGTAAATGGATGTGACTTCTAGTTTCTGGTTTCTCATGTAAGAATCTTGGAATCAACCACTCCATCCTAATTAGTGAAAATAGAAACGAACTGAAAAATTGATAATTATTCTACATCCCTGAGAGAAGTGATGTCACAGGCCCCTCAAATTCGAGCAAAAGGCAGGTGGATACAGAGAATCACAACATACTGAGGCGGAAACCTCCACAGGAAATAGTGCTGGAGTAGGAAAACCTGAACTTTAATGAACGAATTGCTCAGTGTGGGCACGTCTGACAGCTGAAAACTCCAGGGGGATACATTCAGCTGGGAGCCATGCTTCTGTGAGTTTTATATCTGGGAACTGAATATTGGAGAAGAGTCCCCTCATGCTTCTGGAAGGAGTAAGATAAAATAAACTGTTTTAAAATGTGCCAGAGCACTCTGTTCTTTTTAATAAGGTCTGCCCTCAAGAGAAACTAGTTACTCAGAGACTAGCCTGCTGGAGTTTTATCAGAGACTAACTCACCTGTTAGAAGGGAAATACCCAACTTCAGCCCACTCTAGCCATCTACCCCACCTAAAGCAGGGTGTAGAATAAAGCTGAGGAGCACTTGTAAAGTTCATAGTCTTGAGGCACAAGCTCACTAAATGTCAGAAATAATTATAGTCATAAGTCTCTTCTTAATGGAAATATGTTCTGAGAAATACATTGTTAGGTGATTTTTGTCATTGTGTGAACATTATGGAGTGTACTTACATGAACTTAGATAGTGTAGCCTATTATACTCCTAAACCATGTGGTATAAACTATTGCTCTTAGGCTACAAGACTGTATAGCATTTTACTGTACTCAACACTGTAGGTACTTGTAACACAATGGTAAATATTTGTATAGCTAAACATATCTAAACATAGAAAAGGTACAATAAATATATGGTGTTATAATCTTATGGGGCCACTGCCATATATGCAGTCTGTCATTGACAAAAATGTCATTATGCAATGCATGACTGTATAGGACTATAGACCACTCCCCCAACAACTTACCGCCACATTACTAAAGACCTGTTGTTTACAGCAGTTCTTTTTACCCAGTACATTATATCTGGCTATCAAGAAAAAATTACTGGGCAAAAAATTACTAAAAGGCAAAAAAACCAGTTTGAAGAGATGGAGCAAGCGTCAGAATCAGACTTGGCGGAAGTGTTGGAATTATCAGAATGGAAATTTAAAATAGTTAATTTAAAATAATTAATTTGCTATGGGCTTCCATGGATAAAGTAGGCAGCAAGCAAGAACAGAGGAGCAGGCATTATCCAATTTACTGAGGGACAGAATAGAACAAAAAGGTAGAGGAAAGGCAAATTTGCTTTCTTTGCTTGAACAGATACATCCATCTTCTGCTGCCCTTAGACATCAGCACTCCTGATTCTGGGGCTTTTGGACTCAGAGTGGGACATACACCATTGGCAACCCACAGGCTCCATCGCCAATCCTCAGGTCTTTGGGCTGGGACTGAATTATACTTCCTGCTTTCCTGTTTCTCCAGCTTGCAAGTGGCAGATCACAGAACTTCTTGACTTTTATAACCACATGAGCCAATTCCTAAAATAAATCTCCTCATATCTCTCTGTATATGTTCTATTGTTTCTGTTTCTCTGGAGACCCCTAACTAAAACAATACCCTCTTAAATAAAATTCTGGAATTTCTATAAATTGTTTTCTTACAAAAAGGCAACATAAAATATAAAAAGAAATAAAATGGATTCATGAGATTTTTGCTTAGGCTAAGAATTCAGTTAGATAATTTTAGTCAACTTAGGTTTGACCTAATATATTACTAAAAATGTTCCCCTTTTTGAGACTTAAAAATTCTGAAATTCAGAGTTTAAATGATGATTATACATATTGTTTTTATTCTTCTTTTGCTTTGCAAATATAATTAGTATTTGAAGACAGTATCTTTATATGAAACATCCAGTGAAATTAAATCGATGATTTACCTTTTCAAAATAAAAATCTCGAAGGGGATTGGGCTAAGATGGCAGACTAGAAGCACCACTCTCATGGAAAGGAAACAAAGTAGCTAGTGAAAACTCACCCTGAAGGCTGCATTAGAGAAACCACATTGGAATCCATCAAGGTAGCAGGGGGACAGAGCAGGGAGTCGTGAAGCCAGGCACCAGCCTGTCTGGGCTCATCATAGAGCCAGAAGAACCTCTCTGACATGGGAAAGGATAAGTGAGTAAGAGATCCCTGGGTGACTCATGCTCTTCACAGGCGCCTGTGCAATACTGGAAATGACAGGATCTCCCTGTCTGTCTCTTCCCATCCACATTTCCCGTACCCTGCTTCTAGGCTGAGGCATAGAACCACCTGGAAATTTAGTAACTCTTGAGACAAAGGGGACATCTACAAGCCTTGGGCCCTATAGCAAACCAGAATCTGGCATGGTAGCTCCAATGGAGGCCATAGTTGTAGTGCCTGGGAGTAGTAAGACTGCTCCACCCTACTTGCCAAATGGGGGTCGGTACTGGTGCTAGCTTCTGGCCCAGTGGTTCTGCTTTGATTTGAACTCAACTGGCAGCTGCAGCCTCTCATTGTCCCAGGAAATGCCCAGATGGCAGGATGGGCTACCTCACCTACCCTTTTCACTCATGGCCAGAAGTGCTATGGTTGCTAGAGCTTTTGGCCTAGTGGTCACACTTGTGTGAACTCAGCCCTAGGGCACAGCCCCTTGTTCTAGGAAGCACCCAGATGTCAGGATTGGTGAACCCACCTATCCCCGTCACTGATAACCAGGGGAACCATGCCAGCTACAGCTTCTAGACCAGAGTCCTACACTGCCTGAATTAAGTGAGGGGCCTAGCCTCCTGTTACTCTGGAAATGACCCAAAGGCAGGGTGGGCAGCTCTACCTGCCCCAGCTTCTCATAGCCAGATGGCGCACATCTGCTAGAGCTTCCAGCCCAATGGTACCACTTCTGCCTGAACTCTCTGGGCAGGTGCAACCCCATGTTCTTCCAGGAGGCATTTGGACAGCAGATTAAGGCTGACGGGCAAGGATTCAGCCTGTCTGCCAACAGGAGTCCCTACCTGAGGGAGTCTTGTGGACCAGAACACACAACAAAAGAAACGTGGGCATGGAGACAGTAATCAGAAGGGGCTCCTGCAAGACCCAGGAGCAGACTAGAGTTAAAAACAGTAGACTGAACCCACATTATGTCATAATCAAACCCCCAAGGGCATCAAAGAAGATGAAAGCAAGGGCATCAAAGAAGATGAAAGGAAAAAAGCCCATCTAAAGGATAGCAATGTCAAAGACTTTAGGAACATCAGTCCACACAGATGAGAAAGAACCATCTCAAGAACTCTGACAACCGAAAAGGCCAGAGTATCTTCTTGTCTTCAAACAACTACACTAGTTTCCCAGCAATGGTTCTTAACTATGCTGAAATGGCTGAAATGTCAGAAATAGAATTCAGAACATGGATAAGGAATGAAGGTCATCAGCATTCAAGAGAAAGTCAAAACCCAATCTTAGCACTCTAAGGAATATAAGAAAACAATATAGGAGATAAAGACAAAAGGGTCATATCAAGAAAGAACCAAACTGAATTGATAGAGCTGAAAATCTCACTTCAAGAATTTCAGAATACAACTGCAAGTATTAACAGCAAAATCAACCAAGCTGAGGAAAGAACCTCAGAGATTGCAGAACAGTTACATGAAATATCTCGGTCAGACAAAAATAAAGCAAAAGCAATAAAGAATGAACAAAGCCTCCAAGAAATATGGGATTATGTGAAGAGACCAAATCTATGGCTCATTCTTGTCCCTGAAAGAGAGGGAGTGAAAACAAGCAACTTGGAAAACATATTTAAGGGTATCATCCATGCACATTTCCTCAACTTTTTTAGAGTGGCCAACATTCAAATCCAGTAAATACAGAGAACACCTTTACGATACTATACAAGATAACCATCAGCAAGACACATTGTCATCAGATTCTTTAAGTTCAAAATGAAAGAAAGAAATTGTTAAAGGCAGTTCTAGAGAAGGGGAAGGTCAGCTACAAAGGGAATCCCATTAAACTAACAGCAGACCTTTCAGCAAAAACTCTACAAGCTAGAAGATATTGGGGGCCTATATTCAGTAATCTTAAAGAGAATACATTCCACTGAAGAATTTCATATCCAGCCACACTAACTTTCATAAGTGAAGGAGAAATAAGATCCTTTTCAGACAAGCAAATGCTAAGGAAGTTGGTTACCATGAGGCCTGCCTTCCAAGAGGTCTTTTAGGGAATGCTTTAAATATGGAAAGGAAAGACTGTTACGGTCACCGCAAAACACACTTAAGTACATAGACCATTGACACTATAAAGCAACTACACAATCAAGTCTGCATAACAACCAGCTAACAACACAATAGAAATGAAGGTCATCAACATTCAAGAGAAAGTCAAAACCTAGTCCTGGCACTCTAAGGAATATAAGAAAACAATACAGGAGATAAAGACAAAAGGGCCATTTAAGAAAGAACTGAACTGAACTGAAAGAGCTGACAAACTCACTTCAAGAATTTCAGAATACAATTGCAAGTATTAATAGCAGAATCGACCAAGCTGAGGAAAGAATCTCAGAGACTGCAGAACAGTTATCTGAAATATCTCAGTCAGACATGTGCAGTTTAAAATCTGCTCATGTCAATAATAACCTTGAATGTAAATGGGCTAAATGCCCCAATTAAAAGTCACAGAGTGGCAAGTTGGATAAAGAAGCAAGACCCAACTGTATGCTGTCTGTAAGAAACCCATCTCACAGGCAGTGACACCAGTAGGTTCAAAGTGAAGAGATGGGGAAAAACCTACCATGCAAATGGAAAACAGAAAAATAGCAGGGATTGGTATTCTAATTTTAGACAAAACAGCCTTTAAATGAACAATAAAAAAGGACAAGGCCAGGTATGGTGGCTCATGCCTGTAATCCCAGCACTTTGGGAAGCCAATGTGGGTGGATCACTTGAGGCCAGGATATCAAGACCAACCTGGACAACATGGTAGAACCCTGTCTCTACTAAAAATACAAAAATTAGCCAGGGGTGGTGATAGGCACCTGTAATCCCAGCTATTTGAGAGGCTGAGGCATGAGAATCACTTGAACCCAGGAGGCAGAGATTGTAGTAAGTGATGGAGTGAGACCCTGTGCCAGGAAAAAAAAAAAAGAAGAAGAATATTTGTATTAGTCCATTTTCACACTGCTCTAAAGAACTACGTGAGACTGGGTAATTTATAACGAAAAGTGCTTTTTTGTTGTTTTTGTTGTTGTTGTTGGTTTTTTGTTGTTTTTGTTGTTGTTGTTGTTTTGAGATGGGAGTTTCACTCTTGTCACCCAGGCTGGAGTGCAATGGCGTGATCTTGACTCACTGCAACCTCTGCCTCTGGAGTTCAGGCAATTCTCCTGCCTCAGCCTCCCAAGTGGCTGGGAGGCTGGGATTACAGGCATCCACCACCGTGCCCAGCTAATTTTTGTATTTTTAGTGGAGACGGGGTTTCACCATGTTGGCCAGACTGGTCTTGAACTCCTGACCTCAGGTGATTCACCTGCCTTGGCCTCCCAAAATGCTGGGATTACAGGTGTGAGCCACCACGCCTGGCCAGAAAAGAGGCTTCATTGACTCAGTTCTGCATGGCTGGTGAGGCCTCAGGAAACTTGTCATCATGGAAGAAGGCAAAGAGGAATCAAGGCACATCTTACATTGTGGCAGGAGAGAAAGAGAGAGTGAAGGGGAACTGTCACACACTTTTAAACCGTCAGATCTCATGAGAACGCACTATTTTGTGGGAACTCATGAGAACAGCATATAGGGGAACCTGCCCCCATGATCCAATCACCACCCACCAGGCTCTCTCTTGACATGTGGGGATTACAACTCGAGATGAGATTTGAGTAGGGACACAGAGCCAAACCATGTCAATATTACATAATGGTAAAGGGGTTAATTCAACAAGAAGACCTGATTATCCTAAATATAGATGCACCTGGGACAGGAGCACCTAGATTTATAAAGCAAATTCTTACAGACCTATGAAGAGACTTAGATAACCACACAAGAATAATGGGAGAGTTCAATACCCCACTGACAGTATTAGACAGATCACTGAGGCAGAAAACTAGCAAAGATATTCGGGATCAAAACTTGACATTTGACCAAATGGGCCTAACAGATATCTACAGAACCCTCCACCCCAAAACGACAGAATATGCATTCTTCTCATCTGCACATGGCATATACTCTAAAATTTGCTGCACAATTGGCCATAAAATAGTCCTCAGTAAATTTAAAAGAAAAAAAAAGTCATACCAACCACACTCTCAGACCATAGTGCAATAAAATATACATCAATACTAAGAAAATCACATAAAAGCATAGAATTTAAAGAACCTGCCCCTGAATGACTTTTTGGGTAAACAATGAAATTAAGGCAGAAATCAAGAAATTCTTTGAAACCAAAGATTACAAAGATACAACATACCAGAATCTCTGGGACACAGCTAAAGCAGTGTTACGAGGGAAGTTTATAGCACTGAATGCTCACATCAAAAAGTTAAAAAGATCTCAAATTAACAACCTAACATCACACCCAGAGGAACTAGAGAAATGAGCAAACCAACCCCAAAGCTAGCAGAAGACAAGAAATAACCACAATCAGTGCTGAGCTGAAGGAAATCGAGATGTAGAAAACCACACAGAACATCAATGAATCTAATAATTGATTCTTTGAGAGAATAAATAACATTGATAAATCACTAGCTAGACCAATAAAGAAAAAAATGACAAAAGGGGCATTACCACTAATCCTGCAGAAATATTAAAAAACACTCAACAGAGGTGACTGTAAACACCTCTATGCACACAAAGTAGAAAACCTAGAAGAAAAGGATAAAATCCTGGGAAGATACAACCTCCCAGGAATGGACTAGGAAGAAATAACTTGGTCCAGAACAGGAATAGACCAATAATGAGTTCCAAAATTGAATCATTAATAAAAATCCTACCAACCACAAAGAGCCCAGGACCAGATGAATTCACAGTCAAATTCTATCAGATATATAAAAAATAACTTGTACCATTTCTACTGAAACTGTTTCAAAAAATTGAGGAAAGACTCCTCCCTAACTCATTTTATGAGGCCAGGATCATCCTGATACCAAAACCTAGCAAAGATACAACAAAAAAAGAAAACTTCAGACCAATATTCTTGGTGAATATGATGCAGAAATCCTTAACAAAATACTAGCAAAACAAATTCAGCAGCACATCGAAAAGCTATTCCCCCATGATCAAGTAGGCTTCATCCCTGGGATGCAAGGTTGGTTCAAAATGTGCAAATCAATAAATGTGATTTACCACATACACAAAATTAAAACCAAAAAACAAATAATTATCTCAATAGATGAAGAAAATGCCTTCAATAAAATTCAATATTCTTTCATGTTAAAACCCTCGATTATGCATTGAAGGAACAGACTTCAAAATAATAAGACTCATCTATGACAAACCCATAGCCAACATACAGAATAGGCAAAAGCTAGAAGCATTCTCCTTGAAAAGCAGAACAAGATAAAAATGCTCTCTCCCATGACTCCTATTTGACACAGTACTGGAAATCCTAGCCAGAGGAATCAGGCAAGAGAAAAAAAAGACATCCAAACAGGAAGAGAGGAAGTCAAACTATCTCTGTTTGAAGACAATATGATTCTATACCCAGAAAACCCCACAGTCTCTGCCCAAAAGTTCCTTGTTCTGATAAACAACTTCAGCAAAGTTTCAAGATACAAAATCAATGTAGTAAAATCAGCAACATTTCTATATACCAATAACATCCAAGCTAGAGCCAAATCCAGATTGCAATCCCATTTATAATTACCACAAGCCGGGTGCGGTGGCTCATGCCTGTAATCCCAGCACTTTGGGAGGCTGGGGTGGGCGGATCATGAAGTCAAGAGACTGAGACCATCCTGGCCAACATGGTGAAACCCCATCTCCATGAAAAATACATAAAATTAGCAGGGCTTGGTGACAGGCACCTGTAATCCCAGCTACTTGGGAGGCTGCGGCAGAAGAATCGCTTGAACCTGGGAGACAGAGGTTGTGTCATTGCACTCCAGCCTGGGCAAAAGGAGTGAAACTCCGTCTCAAAAAAAAAAAATGACCACAATAAGAATAAAATTTCTAGGAATACAGCTACCAGGAAGGTGAAAGACCTCTACAAAGAGAATTACAAACACTGCTAAAAGAAATCAGAGACGACACAAACAAATGGAAAAACAGTCATTGCTCATGGAAGGAAAAATCAATATTGTTAAAATGGCCATACTGCCCAAAGCAATTTGTAGATACAATGCTATTTCCTCAAACCAATGACATTCTTAACAGAATTAGAAAAAATATTGTAAAATTAATATGGAACCAAAAAAGAGCTCGAATAGCCAAGGCAATCTTAAGCAAAGAGAACAAAGCTGAAAGTGTCACATTGACTGACTTCAAAACTATACTACAAAACTACAGTAACTAATCAGTGTGGTACTGATACAAAAGCAGACACATAGAACAATGGAACTGAATAGAGAGCCCAGAAAAACTGCTACAAACCTACAACCATCTGATGGTCAATGAAGTTGGCAAAAACAAGCAATGGGGAAAGTACTCCACCTTCAATAAATGGTACTAAGAAACTGAGTAGCCATATGCAAAAGATTGAGCCTGGACCCCTACATTATACCACCTACAAAAATCAACTCAAGAAGGATTAAAGACTTAAGTGTAAAACATAAAACTATAAAAACCCTGGAAGATAACAAAGAAAATACCATTTTGGACATAGGATCAGGTAAGGATTTCATGACAAATATACCAAAAGCAGTTGCAACAAAAATAAAAATCAACAAATGGGACCTAATCAAACTAAAGAGCTTCTGCACAGCAAAAGAAACCATCAGCAGAGTAAACAGACAACCTAACAGAATGGGAGAAAATATTTCCAAACTGTTGGATCTGACAAAGGTCTAATATTCAGCATCTATAAAGAACTTAAACAAATTTACAAGCAAAAAAACAACATCCTGTTAAAAAGTGGGCAAAAGACACAGACACTTCTCTTTTTTTTATTATTATACTTCAAGTTCTAGGGTACATGTTCACAATGTGCAGGTTTGTTACATATGAATACATGTGCCATGTTGGTGTGCTGCACCCATTAACTCGTCATTTACAATAGGTATTTCTCTTAATGCCATCCCTCCCCATTCCCCGCATCCCATGACAGGCCCCGGTGTGTGATGTTCCCCGCCCTGTGTCCAAGTGTTCTCATTGTTCAGTTCCCACCTATGAGTGAGAACATGCGGTGTTTGGTTTTCTGTCCTTGCGATAGTTTGCTCAGAATGATAGTTTCCAGCTTCATCCATGTCCCTACAAAGGACATGAACTCATCCTTTTTATGGCTGCATAGTATTCCATGGTGTATATGTGCTACATTTTCTTAATCCAGTCTATCATTGATGGACATTTGGTTGGATTCCAAGTCTTTGCTATTGTGAATAGTGCCGCAGTAAACATACGTGTGCATGTGTCTTTATAGTAACATGATTTATAATCTTTTGGGTATATACCCAGTAATGGGATGGCTAGGTCAAATGGTATTTCTAGTTCTAGATCCTTGAGGAATCGCCACACTGACTTCCACAATGGTTGAACTCCTTTACACTCCTACCAACAGTGTAAAAGTGTTCCTATTTCTCCACATCCTCTCCAGCACCTGTAGTTTCCTGACTTTTTGATGATTGCCATGCTAACTGGTGTCAGATGGTATCTCTCATTGTGGTTTTGAGTTGCATTTCTCTAATGACCAGTGATGATGAGCATTTTTTCATTGTCTGTTGGCTGCATAAATGTCTTCTTTTGAGAAGTGTCTGTTCATATCCTTCGCTCACTTTTTGATGGGGTTGTTTGATTTTTTCTTATAAATTTGTTTAAGTTCTTTGTAGATTCTGGATATTAGCCCTTTGTCAGATGGGTAGATTGTAAAAATTTTCTCCCATTCTGTAGGTTGCTTGTTCACTCTGATGGTAGTTTCTTTTGCTGTGCAGAAGCTCTTTAGTTTAATTAAATCTCATTTGTCTGTTTTGGCTTTTGTTCACATTGCTTTTGGTGTTTTAGTTATGAAGTCCTTGCCCATGCCTATGTCCTGAATGGTATTGCCTAGGTTTTCTTCTAGGGTTTTTATGGTTTTAGGTCTAACATTGAAGTCTTTAATCCATCTTGAATTAATTTTTGTATAAGGTGTAAGGAAGGGATACAGTTTCAGCTTTCTACATATGGCTAGCCAGTTTTCCCAGCACCATTTATTAAATAGGGAATCGTTTCCCCATTTCTCGTTTTTGTTAGGTTTGTCAAAGATCAGAAGGTTGTAGATGTGTGGCATTATTTCTGAGGGCTCTGTTCTGTTCCATTGGTCTATATCTCTGTTTTGGTATCAGTACCATGCTGTTTTGGTTACTGTAGCCTTGAAGTATAGTTTGAAGTCAGGTAGCATGATGCCTCCAGCTTTGTTCTTTTTGCTTAGGATTGTCTTGGTAATGCGGGCTCTTTTTTGATTCCATATGAACTTTAAGGTAGTTTTTTCCAATTCTGTAAAGAAAGTCACTGGTAGCTTGATGGGGATGGCATTGAATCTATAAATTACCTTGGGCAGTATGGCCATTTTCACGATATTGATTCTTCCTATCCATGAGCATGGAATGTTATTCCATTTGTTTGTGTCCTCTTTCATTTCATTGAGCAGTGATTTGCAGTTCTCCTTGAAGAGGTCCTTCACATCCCTTGTAAGTTGGATTCCTAGGTATTTTATTCTCTTTGAAGCAATTGTGAATGGTAGTTCCCTCATGATTTGTCTCTCTGTTTGTCTGTTGTTGGTGTATAGGAATGCTCGTGACTTTTTCACATTGATTTTGTTTCCTAAGACTTTGCTGAAGTTGCTTATCAGCTTAAGGAGATTTTGGGCTCAGACAATAGGGTTTTCTAAATTTACAATCATGTCATCTGCAAACAGGGACAATTTGACTTCCACTTTTCCTAATTGAATACCCTTTATTTCTTTCACCTGCCTGATTGCCCTGGCCAGAACTTCCAACAGTATGTTGAATAGGAGTGGTGAGAGAGGGCACTCCTGTCTTGTGCAAGTTTTCAAAGGGAATGCTTCCAGTTTTTGCCCATTCAGTATGATATTGGCTGTGGGTTTGTCATAAATAGCTGTTATTATTTTCAGATACATTCCATCAATACCTAGTTTATTGAGAGTTTTTAGCATGAAGGACTGTTGAATTTTGTCAAAGGCCTTTTCTGCATCTATTGAGATAATCATGTGGTTTTTGTCTTTGGTTCTGTTTATATGATGGATTATGTTTATTGATTTGCATATGTTGAACTAGCCTTCCATCCCAGGGATGAAGCTAACTTGATCATGGTGGATAAGCTTTTGGATGTGCTGCTGAATTTGGTTTTCCAGTATTTTATGGAGGATTTTTACATCGATGTTCATCAGGGATATTGGTCCCAAATTCTCTTTTTTTGTTGTGTCTCTGCCAGGCTTTGGCATCAGGATGATGCTGACCTCATAAAATGAGTTAGGGATGATTCTCTTTTTCTACTGATAGAATAGTTTCAGAAGGAATGGTACCAGCTCTTCTTTGTACCTGTGGTAGAATTCAACTGTGAATCTGTCTGGTCCTGGACTTTTTTTGGTTGGTAGGCTATTAATTGTTGCTTCAATTTCAGAGCCTGTTATTGGTCTATTCAGGGATTCAACTTCTTCCTGGTTTAGTCTTGGGAGGGTGTATTTGTCAAGGAATGTATCCATTTCTTCTAGATTTTCTAGTTTATTTGCGTAGAGGTGTTTATAGTATTCTTTTACGGTAGTTTGTATTTCTGTGGGATCAGTGGTGATATTCCTTTTATCATTTTTTATTGCGTCTATTTGATTCTTCTGTCTTTTCTTCATTAGTCTTGCTAGTGGTCTATCAATTTTGTTGATCTTTTCAAAAAACCAGGCCAGGAAGCTCAAACTGGGTGGAGCCCATGCAACTTGATGAGGCCTGTCTACCTCTGTACACTCCACCTCTGGGGGCAGGGCATAGCTGAAGAAAAGGCAGCAGAAACTTCTACAGACTTAAAAGTCCCTGTCTGACAGCTGTGAAGGGAGTAGTGGTTCTCCCAGCATGAAGTTTGACATCTGAGAATGGACAGACTGTCTCCTCAAGTGGGTCCCTGACCCCTGAGTAGCCTAACTGGGAGACACCTCCCAGTAGGGGATGACTGACACCTCATACAGCTGGGTGTCCCTCTGAGATGAAGCTTCCAGAGGAGGGATCAGGCAGCAACATTTGCTGTTCTGCAATATTTGCTGTTCTGAAGCCTCTGCTGGTGATACCCAGGAAAACAGGGTCTGGAGTGGTCCTCCAGCAAACTCCACCAGACCTGAAGCTGAAGGTCCTGACTGTTAGAAGGAAAACTGACAAGCAGAAAGGAATAGCATCAATATCAACAAAAAGGACATCCACACCAAAGCCCCACCTGTAGGTCACCATCATCAAAAACCAAAGGTAGATAAAACCACAAAGATGGGGAGAAACCAGAGCAGAAAAGCTGAAAATTCTAAAAATCAGAGCTCCTCTTCTCCTCCAAAGGAACGCAGCTCCTCGCCAGCAATGGAACAAAGCTGGACAGAGAATGACTTTGATGAGTTGACAGAAGTAGGCTTCAGAAGATCGGTAATAACAAACTTCTCCAAGCTAAAGGAGGATGTTCGAACCCATCGCAAAGAAGCTAAAAACCTTGAAAAACGATTAGACGAATGGCTAACTAGAATAAACAGCATAGAGAAGACCTTAAATGACCTGATGGAGCTGAAAACCATGGCACGAGAACTACGTGACACATGCCCAAGCTTCAGTAGCCGATTCGATCAAGTGGAAGAAAGGGTATCAGTGATGGAAGATCAAATGAATGAAATGAAGCGAGAAGAGAAGTTTAGAGAAAAAAGAGTAAAAAGAAATGAAGAAAGCCTCCAAGAAATATGGGGCTATGTGAAAAGACCAAATCTACGTCTGATTGGTGTACCTGAAAGTGATGGGGAGAAATGGAACAAGTTGGAAAACACTCTTCAGGATATTATCCAGGAGAACTTCTCCAACCTAGCAAGGCAGGCCAACATTCAAATTCAAGAAATACAGAGAATGCCACAAAGATACTCCTCGAGAAGAGCAACCCCAAGGCACCTAATTGTCAGATTCACCAAAGTTGAAATGAAGAAAAAAATGTTAAGGGCAGCCAGAGAGAAAGGTCAGGTTACCCACAAAGGGAAGCCCATCAAACTAACAGCGGATCTCTTGGCAGAAACTCTACAAGCCAGAAGAGAGTGGGGACCAATATTCAACATTCTTAAAGAAAAGAATTTTCAACCCAGAATTTCATATCCAGCCAAACTAAGCTTCATAAGTGAAGGAGAAGTAAAATCCTTTACAGACAAGCAAATGCTGAAAGATTTTTTCACCACCAGGCCTGCCTTACAAGAGCTCCTGAAGGAAGCACTAAACACGGGTAGGAACAACCGGTACCAGCCAGTGCAAGAACATGCCAAATTGTAAAGACCATCGATGCTAGGAAGAAACTGCATAAACTAATGAGCAAAATAACCAGCTAACATCATAATGACAGATCAAATTCACACATAACAATATTCACCTTAAATGTAAACGAGCTAAATGCTCCAATTAAAAGACACAGACTGGCAAATTGGATAAAGAGTCAAGACCCATCAGTGTGCCATATTCCGGAGACCCATCTCATGTGCAGAGACACAAATGGGCTCAAAATAAAGGGACGGAGGAAGATCTACCAAGCAAATGGAAAACAAAAAAAAAGCAGGGTTTGCAATCCTAGTCTCTGATAAAACAGACTTTAAACCAACAAAGATGAAAAGAGACAAAGAAGACCATTACGTAACGGTAAAGGGATCAATTCAACAAGAAGAGCTAACTATCCTAAATATATATACACCCAATACAGGAACACCCAGATTCATAAAGCAAGCCCTTAGAGACATACAAAGAGACTTAGACTCCCACACAATAATAATGGGAGACTTCAACACCCCACTCTCTACATTAGACAGATCAACAAGACAGAAAGTTAACAAGGATATCCAGGAATTGAACTCAGCTCTGCACCAAGCAGACCTAATAGACATATACAGAACTCTCCACCCCAAATCAACAGAATATACACTCTTCTCAGCACAACACTGCACTTATTCCAAAATTGACCACATAGTTGGAAGTAAAGCACTCCTCAGCAAATGTAAAAGAACAGAAATCACAACAAACTGTCTCTTATACCACAGTGCAATCAAACTAGTACTCAGGATTAAGAAACTCACTCAAAACCGCTCAACTACATGGAAACTGAACAACCTGCTTCTGAATGACTACTGGGTAAATAACGAAATAAAGGCAGAAATAAAGATGTTCTTTGAAACCAATGAGAACAAAGACACAACATACCTGAATCTCTGGGACACATTTAAAGCAGTGTGTAGAGGGAAATTTATAGCACTAAATGCCCACAAGAGAAAGCAGGAGAGATCTAAAATGGACAGACACTTTTCAAAAGAAGACATACACGCAGCCAACAAACATGTGAAAGAATGCTTAACGTTACTTATGATGGGAGAAATGAAAATTAAAACTACAATGAGATACTATCTTGCATCAGTCAGAATGGCTATTATTAAGAAGTCAAAAAATAACAGATGCTGGCAAAGTCGTGTACAAAAGGGAACAATTATACACTGCTGGTGGAAATGTAAACTAGTTCAACTATTTCAGAAAGCAGTTTGGCAATTTCTCAAAGAACTTAGAATTACCATTTGACCCAGCAATCCCATTATTGGGTATATACCCAAAGAAATATCATTCACTCTACCATTAAAACACATGCATGCATATATTTATCACAGCACTATTCATGGTAGCAAAGACGTGGAATTAACCTAAATGTCCATCAGTGGTGAACTGATGAAGATAAAATGGTGCATATATACCATGGCATACTATGCAACCACAAAAAAGAATGAGATTATGTCATTTTCAGTGACATGGATGGTGCTGGAGATCATTATCCTAAGTGAACTAACACAGGAACCAAAAACCAAATACCACATGTTCTCACTTGTTAAGTGGGAGTTAGACATTGAGTACATATGGATACAAAAAAGGGAACAAGAGACACCAGGGCCTACTTGAGTGTAGAGGGTGGGAGGTGGGTGAGAATTGAAAAACTACCTTTTGGGTACTATGCTTATTACCTGGGTGATGAAATAATCCATACCCCCACAACGCGCAATTTACCTACAAAACAAACATGCATATGTACCCCTGAACTTAAAAGTTAAAACAATAAAAAAATACAACCAAAGAAAATGTAAATGTAAAAATTTGGTTGGGAGCAGCAATTGCAAAATTCTAATATAGTACTCTACTTGAAAATGTCATGGAGAACTTCAATAAAGAGACATAAAAGAATATAATCTTACAGTCTTTAAATTTCAAAGTTATGACCTTCAGACCATATATGACGTAAGACTGAGAGATGGGGTTATCAGAATACTTCTTTACAAGGGTGAAATAGCTAAAAATGAAGCTGAATGGAAAGTCTCAGGAAGTATATGATACTTAATGGAAGAGAGGTTTATTTCTCTCATTTTGTCTGGGGAATTTTTCTTCAAAATATGTTTGGATTTTATAAAATGTTTTAAATGAAAAAAATAAATAAAATGTTTTAAATGAAAAAAAAATCTGAATAAATAAAGACCTGAATGGACATTTCACCAAAAAGATATATGGATAACAAGTATATGAAAAGATGCTCAATATCATATGTCATCAGGAAAATGGAAGTTAATAGAACAATGAGACACCACTACATGCCTATTAGAATGGCCAAAATCTAAAACACTATCAAATGCTAGCAAGGATGTGGAACGACTGAAATGCTCATTACTTCCTTGTGGAAATACAGAATGGTACAGTCACTTTGGAAAACAGTTTGGCAGTTTCTTGCAAAACTAAATATACTCTTATATAATCCAGAAATAGTACTCCTTGTTATTTACTCAAATGAGTTGAAAACTTATGCCTACACAAAAATATGTACATGGATATTTATATTGGCTTTATTCATAATTTTCAAAACTTGGAAAATAACCAAGATGTTCTTCGGTAGGTAAATGGATAAATAAACCATGATACATCCAGACAATGGAATATTATTCAACTCTAAAATGGAATGAGCCATCAAGTCATTAAAACACGTGAAAGGCCTTTAAATACACATTATTACTAAGTGAAAAGGGTCAATTTCAAAAGACTAGATATTGTATGATTCCACTTATATGAGATTTGGGAAAAGTCAAAACTATGAAGACTGTCAAAGGATTTTTGGTCACCAGAAGTTGAGAGGAGGGAGGGATGAATGGGTGGAGAATTTTTTTTAGCAGCGGTAAAACTACTATGTGTGATGCTATAATGGTGGAAACATGTCATTACAAATTTGCCAAAACTCATAGAACGTACACTATCACAGGTGAACACAAATGTAAGCTATGAAACTTGGGTGATTATGATTGTCACTGTAGGTTCATCAATTGTAACAAATGTACTACTTTCATATAAGGATTTTGATAGTCTCAGAGGCTATGCGTATTTTAGGATGGGGTATACAAGAAATCTCTATTTCTTCTTCCAGTTTTTCTATGAACCTAAAACTGCTCTGAAAATAAAGTATATTAAAAAAATCACAGTGATAGCAGTTTTAGAAAAATAGAGACCCAGAGACTCTAGAAATTTTTACCATCTCTTATCCTTTACCACATGCTTAATGTAAGAGTGGTTTATTTCTGTCATTGGAATAATAAATAATCTTAATATATTACCAAATTAGCTTTCACTCTTTACTTGTTTTATACCCTTTATCACATTTCCAAGTCTTTGGCTGGAAGATAAAGTCTTTTTTTTTTTTTTTTTTCAGATGAATGAGCAAATCTTTGACCCCTTCTTTTTGAAAGAATAATAGAGGAGATGGGATGCAACCTGGTATCCGTTTCAAAAGAGGATCTGTTTCTAACTTCTTTATTCAGACCTCTTCTTGGGTAGGAATTATTGACGGTAATTGTGTCCAATCATAATTACATTTGAGGTAGGTCTAATAGCAGCACTTCTCTGTTCTGTTTTGTGTTTTTGTTTTTGAGCAGGAACTTTAAAGAGCAAGCTGGCACCATGGTTTCATAGGGAACCCTGGCAGCATTTCATGCTCTATTTATTATAATAATGTAAAATTTCTCTTTCAATGAGTTCCTTTTCTGGAATTTTTTTGACATGAAAATACCAAGAGAGAGAATATTTCTTTAGCAAATAAAGCAGTAAGATGTAAAGCTCTCTGCTGTGGATCAGAGAAGTTGAGTTGGCACAAAGAAGAAAAATACGTCATGAAGAGACAGTATTGACAACAGTTGAGTTTCTAGTTCATTGAACACCCGCTATGCATCAGGTGCTGATCTAGATATGGACATAAATAAGAAAAAGAAAAAAGTCATTGCTTTTAAGGAGTTTGCCTTCTAATGAAGTAGGAAGATAATAAAGAAACATATAACATATGATATAGTTTTATGTAGTAATAGAGTCTGTGACTAAATAGGGAGTGATGTAGAATGTGGGAGAAGAAACAAGCTATGCAATTGTTTGGGAGAAAGAAATTTCCAGGCAGAAGTGACAGTAGGTCAGTGCTCCTGAGAAAAGAATGAACTGTGGTCAAGCTATAGAGAGAAGGCCAGCATAGCTAGGCGGCACAAAAGAGCACAGTGCAAGATGAGCATGGAGGGGTTTGAAAGGTGATGGAATGTTGGATCTTGTAGGCTGTGAAACCTAAATATTAAAGAAAGCCATTGGAACAGTTTGGCCAGGATATGAATATGATCTGACTTGCATTTATAAAAGATTTTTCCAGTGACACGAGCATAGAGAGAAGGAGATGGGAGGAGAAGCATGTTACTATGATAGTCATGGAACTTGGAATTGGTTGGATACAATTAGAAGGGATCAGTATTTGACCATCAGTATTTAGGTTAACTCTGAGTGAAGTTCCAGATAACTGGAAAATTCAAGAAAGAACTTGTTGATGAACTGTATAATGGTTAGGAGGTTAAGAGAGGAAACGAGGGTGACCTGGAGACTTTTGCCTTGTGATAGGGCGAGTACTATTTAGAGAGATAGAGAAGAGGAGATATGAGGATGTGGAGGATTCAAGAGTTCTGTTTTGGAACAAACTAGTCTGAGCAGCATATGAGACATTCCAGGAATAGCTTGAACTCAGGCAGTGACCAGGGCTTGAGATAAATAGATGGGAGTAGTTAGCACAGAAATAATACATAAAACCATAGGAGTTGGTGAAATCGCCATGAGTGAGTATAAATAGAAGAGAGATAAAATTTTGTTCAGTCCAACACTTTAAAGTCAGAAATCAATTGAGGAGCTGGAAAAAAAGTTTGAGAAGTAGCCAGTGAGGTAGGAAAAAAACAAGGAGAAGGTGGTGTTCTTTAAGTCAAGAGTAGACTGTGTTTTAAGAAGAGGGAATAATCAACTATGTCGACGTTGAGTAGGATGAGAAGGGATGTAGCAATGTGGAGGTTGTTGGTTACCGTGAGACAGCAGTTTCACAAGGGAGTGATCAGGATAAAAATGTTGATGGAGTAGTTTGAGGAAAGACTGGGAGGTGAAGCAGTGAAGAAGGCAAGAACAGACAAGTTTTTAGTTTTCATATAAAAGGGAGCAGAGATATGGAGTGATAGTTGGAGTCATTGATGAGATTAAGTGAAGATTTTTTTTAATCTGGGAGAATGACATCTTTTTTGCTGTGAAACTGGATTTGAGTTGGTTTTGGTGCCAGGCAAGTATGTCTTCTAATTTGTTTCCTAGGACTGTAAATAATGCATTTGCTTGTTAGCCCAATAAAACTCTCAGCCCCTGTCCATAATTGCAATAATTTAATGAGTCATCCATGATTTTATCATTTTGCATAATTCAGTTGAAGAGTAGAGACTTTCCTCTAATTCGTTGGACTATTTCTCAAGATCTTAATCATATCTATGTAAGATTTGATTATGGAAAGGGATATTTATCATGTAATAAGGATTTAATTTCTGTACAAAAGTGATTTACTTGATTTTTAATGGTTTTTAAACCATTAAAAATAACCTTTTAGAAATAATTTATATGTGTTCTTCATTTATATGTAGTCTTCATACTAATAGGCAATTAGCAATTATAGCAAATGTCAAAAACTATATGAACCTAAAATTAATCTCTATCAGCCTCATATACTGGATGCAAGAAAATTTCACATGTAACTTAAAGCAATGTGATGTTATAATGCAATGTTTTAATTTAACCAGCATCCAGAGACTACATAGTGGTTTTCTTAGGCAAGTTTTAAGTTTTTGAAAGAGAAATATATACATTTCATGTATTAATATAATTTTTAAAAACTTCTATTTAATGTATCAATTACTTTATTATATCTAGTGAATTATTTTTAAAAATCCTTTGAAAGTATAATCCACAACTTCAAATGTTACTAAAATATGCAACGTATTGGTTTTTAGCCATTGGTATTTAGCTTAAGTATGGGTGAAGTTTCCTATAACTGCATTATCATTTTCTGTGAAACATGCACAATCTTGAGAAAAGTTCTCCGTGAGTATATTTAATCCTTTTGTGATGGAAAGCACCAATGTAGCATGCTTGTGATTATAGTAGAAATGTAGTTCTCCGAGAGCATAGGTGGATATAAAGCCTGCAGGTAATCTTATGTATTGCGTATTTTGGAAAGACTATACTATTCCTATCACCTTTCCTCTCCAGATGAAAACAAAATCAAGGCATCTTCCAAATAGCATCATAACTTCAGAAAAAAATTTGTTATGATTTTAGCTGTTTTTTTTTTAAAGTTCTTGAAATGTTGTACTATTTGTTAACGTTTCGAGATACACCTTAAAGACGTTTTCAACACTTGGTCAGTTTGAGGCCTCCAGAAAAGTGGTGAATTTCAGATGAGTATTTCTTCTTTACTGGGAGAATGGAGGTTGGTCTTGTCTATTTATTAAAGGATGCCTGGTCCATGGCCACTTTGAGGCAACTGTGGCCTCAGACTCTCATCTGTCTTCTTACTCCACTCAGCTATATTTGGTAACTGAGCTCATGTTTCAGCAGACTGCCATGATCAGGAATTCCAGCAGCAGGCTGGGAAGCACCCCCAGGACTGAGGGCTGAGTGCTTAGAAATAAAGCCACTTAACATAGAAGGAACTATATTTACAGATCTGATAAACATAGGATTTAAACATGTTCCTCTGTACTGTGGACTTGCAGCTGAAAATCACCACCTGTCATTTCAGCATATTTTTAATCAATTAAAGGTATAGTATGTGATTCCAAGTAGTAGAAGTGACACTCCAATGAAAGCTCTTCTTCCTATGATCTTCTATGTGCATTTAAATTTTACTCAAGTGGTAGATTATCTTAACGTAGTAACCCAGTAACTATTATAAAATAGCTACCTGTTTTACTCACATTGTTAGGTAAAAGTGGTCATCAATGATGATGAATATTACAGACATAGCTCATAACAAGAAAATCAAATTGATTGTCAGGAATAATATAGGGACTGGGTTTAAGCCAAGTTTTCCCAACCTGTGGCCCAGGATGGCTTTGAATGTGGCCCAACACAAATTTGTAAACTCTCTTAAAACATTATGAGATTTTTTTGTGATTTTTTTTTAGCTCATCAGCTATCATTAGCATTAGTATATTTTATGTGTGGCCCAAGACAATTCTTCCTCTTCTAGTGTGGCCCAGGGAAGCCAAAAGATTGGACACCTCTGGTTGAAGTCATACATTGATTTCTCAGATCAGTTCCTAATACCTCAAGCGTCCAAAAAATGTTTGTTGGAAGAATAACTAAATGGATGAATGGACGAACCTAACTTACATATTTTTATACTGTATACCTTTAATTTGGGGCAATCTAAAATTGTATCTAGGCTTAAAATAAAAAGCCCAAGCAATTTTCTCTCTATATTGATTTAATTCAGTTGGTAATGACTCAACGTTCCATTTTTTCATCTATTAACAACATTATAAATGGGATTGTGAATACTTATAAATAATATAAATATAAGACTAATGTCAAAGATTTCTTCATATTGTTAATGGGTACTAGATCATACAACATCAGAAGATGTCAGAATTAAATATAGCCTGTAGGGTAGGACACTTGTTCATAACAAGGATAAGTCTTTTCTTTAGTTGTCAAAATGACCCCACAAGACCCGTATTACCTATTCTGTAGAGTCTGTGTTTAATGTAGTCTAATATTTTAATCCTCCAAATAGCAAATATAGGTAAATAGAACAAAAATCATGGCTGTCCCAGTGTCTGGTAGCAGAACCATATCTAAAGGGTGAAACTATAATGAAAAATTCTTTGTTATGTTAACTTGGAATTGAAGTACTGAGTCTTTTATTTATATGATACTTCGTCATCACACTTGATCCAGCTTCTTATTTAAACAAGTTTCTAAGTGAGCTTGGCTGATTTAACATATGATTTTTCTTTTGAAAACATCACAAATATCATAATACAAACCTAACAGGACAAAGATTGGAGTAAGAGATAGTAAAATATGCTGGAAATCAACAAGGTTGTTGGAAATGGTAAACAGATGAAGTAGTGATGTAACTAAATTGAAGAGCAGAGCGAATCAAAACTGAAACCCCTTCAGAAAGGATGCTGATGACATGCAAACGATTTGTCTTAGAGCCCAGGGAGGCTCAGGAATTGGAGGCACCAGTCACTTCCTTACAAATACTTTTAATTGGCAAACTATGGATATACGTAGTGAGTTAGGGGCTTCAAACCAAGATGAAAGAATCCCTAAGGTGCAGTTAGACCCTACTTTCCCATCCCCACTTTTCTCCAGAAAAACTAATCCGGAAGCCTTCAGACCTAAGAACGCACATCCTAGAAGACAGCAGATGAATCACTGGAAGAGGTCTGGGGAATTGGATTGAGGAAGGGAAAATAAGAGCTTCAACTGTGCTTGTAATTTTATTTCTTCACACAAGATATGGTACAATATGTAAAAATATTAACATTGGAAAAATCTTGGTGGTGGTATGAGCATTAGGGAGTGGAATATCAGGATTAATTAGATAAATGGTGAATAATATCATATATACAATATATTATTAATTTTTAAATAAAATAGATGCTTTTTCTCTTAATTAAATTATATAAATCTACCATCAAGTTAATGTTTTCAAGTGTTTTATTTAATTTTAAAAATTTATTTTTAATTTTTGTGGGTACATAGTAGGTATATACTTATGGGCTACATGAGATAGTTTGGTACAGGCATGCAATATGTAATAATTACATCACAGAAAATTGGGTATCACCCTCTCAAGCATTTATCTTTTGTCTTACAGACAATCCAATTATACTCTTTTAGTTATTTTAAAATGTACAATTAAATTATTATTGACTATAGTCACCCTGTTGTGCTAGCAAATACTAGGTCTTATTCATTCTTTCTAATTTTTTTGTACCCATTAACCCTCCCCACCTCCCTCCAATGTTTTATTATTGAATGAATAGTACATATCTCAGAGTCTCACCAGGTTTTTTTTCCTCCAGAGTGAACTGCACCCAGGCAATAACTTTGATAAATCTTAGGTAAACTTTACAACCCCATCTCAATGCAGTGCTGAAGAAATGCTCTCTCATTTAATATTTCCTATAATAAAACCTTACTCATTTCTTTTTGCTGTTGTTGACTCTTTTTTTTTTTTTTTTTGAGACGGAGTTTTCACTCTTGTTGCCCAGGCTGGAGTGCAATGGTGCAATCTCCACTCACTGCAACCTCTGCCTCCCGGGTTCAAGCGATTCTCCTGCCTTAGCCTCCCGAGTAGCTGGGATTACAGGCATGCGCCACCACGCCTGGCTTATTTTGTATTTTTAGTAGAGATGGGGTTTCTCCATGTTGGTCAGGCTGGTCTCAAACTCCCGATCTCAGGTGATCCACCTCCCTCGGCCTCCCAAAGTGCTGGGATTACAGGCATGAGCCACTGTGCCTGGCCGACATTTTAAAATGAATAAAAAATGTTTCCCTTCCTCTTAAGGTGTGTTAAAAAAATACAAGTTTTCCCTTCTACCTCTCAGGAAGTCTAGCTAAGTCTTATTATAGGTAGACTTCCTCTATCTCAGAGAGAAATTCACTTTGTATTTCTGAATTATAAGAATAAAAAAATTGCAAGTGTAGGTGTAAAAACCCTCAAAATGATACAGTTTTATACGTATGATGGAAATAATTCTAGAAGCATCAGATGGGGCTTGTGCTTCTAGAGGAAGATTCTGGTCTCAGCCTGAGAAGGAGTTGAGTTCTCAGAGCCTGGAAAAGCAGGTGGGTGGTGGGTTCTGTGATTGGCCAGGACACTCATGCAGGACAGAACAGTGTCAAGGCATAGCAGGCCTGGACATAGACTCCTGAGCACTCAACATTAAGCATCATGGCCTTTGAAGCTGCAGTGAAAGTAGTGGATGCCTCTTCTTTGTAATGGACCATGGGGATTAGAACAATGAGTCTCATGGTGAACCGCAGTGGACTACCGACAGAGGAGGCCTCCCTGACATTAGCCTGGGTTCCCTGGCCCATAAATCCGGGTATAAGGCCAGTGAAGGAAGAAATCCATAAGAACAACAACAAAAAAAAAAAAAAAAGGAAAAAAAGCTTATTCTCCTGAAAGGTCTGAAAACTGGATATGATTTCATCAAAAAACATAATGCAACATGACATTTCTTTCATTCTGTACAGAGTGGAGAAAAACATACCTGTTAAGAAATATTGCAATACAGGAATATGAAATACAGAACTTCTCTTCCTTAGAAAATTTACACCAGACTAAGACTCTTAAGTTATTATAACAAAGTTAGACTGATTCATTGAGGATGAGGTTAGTGCCTGGAAAGTAATACAGTGTTACAAATTAGTTTTTTCAGATGCTGTCAGGTTAGGCTTGTGGTGTGCGCCTATAGACCCAGCTCCTTGGGAGGCTGAGGTGGGAGGATCCTTTGAGTGCAGGAGTTTCGGTACAGCCTGGGCAACACAGTGAGACCCCCATCTGAAAGCCATTTTTTAAAAATGTTGTCTTGAGGAGTGGCCAAGATGGCCAAATAGGAACAGCTTTGGTCGGCAGCTTCCAGCGAGGACAATGCAGAAGGAGGATGACTTCTGCATTTCCAACTGAGGTACCCAGTTCATCTCAATGGGACTGGTTAGCCAGTGGATCCAACCCACAGAAAGCGAGCAGAAGCAGGGTGGGGCATCGCTTCATCCCAGAAGTGCAAGAAGCTGGGAGACCTCCCTCCCCCAGCCAAGCCATGAGGGACTGTGCTACCCTACCCGGTTACTACACTTTCCCCATGGTTTTTGCAATCTGCAGACCAGGAGATTCCCTCGGGTGCCTATACCACCAGGGCCCTGGGTTTCAAGCACAAAATGGGGTGGCTGTTTGGGCAGACACCGAGCTAGCTGCAGGAGTTTTATTTCATACCCCAGTGGCACCTGGAACCCCAGCAAGACAGAACTGTTCACTCCCCTGGAAAGGGGGCTGAGGCCAGGGAGTCAAGTGGTCTCACTCAGTGGATCCCATCTCCACGGAGCCCAGCAAGCTAAAATCCACTGGCTTGAAATTCTTGCTGCCAGCACAGCAGTCTGAAGTCGACCTGGGACGCTCGAGCCTATTAGGGGGAAGGGCGTCTGCCGTTACTGTGGCTTGAGTATGCAGTTTTCCCCTGGCAGTGCTAAGGAGGCTGGGAGGTCTGGGCTGGGCATGGCAAAGAGATTGTGGCCAGATTGCTTGTGTAGATTCCTTCTTACTAGGCAGGGCATCTCTGAAGGAAAGGTAACAGCCCCAGTCAGGGGCTTACAGACAAAACCCTCATCTCCCTGGGACAGAGCACTTGGGGGAAGGGGTGGCTGTGGGCACAGCTTCAGCGGATTTAATCTTTCCTGCCTGCTGGCTCTGAAGAGAGCAGCTGATTCTGACAAGAGGGATTCTCCCAGTACAGTTCACCAGCTCTGCTAAGTGACAGACTGCATCCTCAAGTGGGTCCCTGACCCCTGTGCCTCCTGACTGGGAGAAATCCCCCGACAGGGGTTGACAGACACCTCAAACAGGAGAGCTTCTGCTGGCATCAGGCCAGTGCCCCTCTGAGATGAAGCTTCCAGAGGAAGGAGTAGGCAGCAATCTTTGGTGTTCTGCAGCCTCCACTGGTGATACCCGGGCAAACAGGATCTGGAGTGGACATCCAGCAAACTGCAGCAGATCTGCAGAAGAGGGGCCTGACTGTTAGAAGAAAAACTAACAAACAGCAACAACATCAACATCAATATAAAGAACCCCTAAACAAAAACCCCATCCAAAGATCATGGCCCTCAAAGATCAAAGATAGACAAATCCACAGAGATGAGGAAAAACCAGAGCAAAAATGCTGAAAATTCCAAAAACCAGAATGCCTCTTCTCGTCCAAATGATCACAATTCCTCTCCAACAAGAGCAAAAAATGGCAGGCAGTGAGACTGAAGAATTGATAGAAGTAGGCTTCAAAAGGTGGGTAGTAACAAACTCCTCTGAACTAAAGGAGCATATTCTAACCCAAGCCAAGAAAGCTAAGAACCTTGATAAAAGGTTACAGAAACTGCTAACTAGAATAAGCAGTTTAGAGAGGAACATAAATGACCTGATGGAGCTGAAAAACACAGCACAAGAACTTCGTGAAACATACACAATTACAAAGTCAGCTTCATCCCTGGGATGCAAGGCTGGTTCAACACATGCAAATCAATAAACGTAATCCCAAGAATGCCCTCTCTCATCACTCCTATTTAACATAGTATTGGAAGTTCTGGCCAGCGTAATCAGGCAAGAGAAAGAAATAAAGGGTATTCACATAAGAAGAGAGAAGTCAAATTGTCTCTGTTTGCAGATGACATGATTGTATATTTAGAAAACCCCATCATCTCAGCCCCCAAACTCCTTAAGCTGATAAGCAACTTCAGCAGAGTCTCAGGATACAAAATCAATGTGCAAAAATCACAAGTATTCCTATACACCAACAATAGACAAGCAGAGAGCCAAATCATGAGTAAACTTCCATTCACAATTGCTACAAAGAGAATAAAATACCTAGCAATCCAACTTACAAGGGATGTGAAGGACCTCTTCAAGGAGAACTACAAACCACTGCTCAAGGAAATAAGAGAGGACACAAACAAATGGAAAAACATTCTATGATCATGGATAGGAAGAATCAGTGTCATGAACATGGCCATACTCCCAAAGTAATTTATAGATTCAATGGTATTCCCATCAAGCTACCACTGAGTTTTTTTTGCAGAATTGGAAAAAACCTCTTTAAATTTCACATGGAACAAAAAAAGAGCCCATATAGCCAAGACCATCCTAAGCATAAAGAACAAAACTGGAAGCATCATGCAGCCTGACTTTAAACTATACTACAAGGCTACAGTAACCACAACAGCATGGTACTGGTACCAAACAGATATATAGACAATTCTATATAGCATTTCTGGCAAACGCTCAGAAATAGCACCACACATCTACAACAATCTGATCTTTGACAAATCTGACAAAAACAAGCAATAGGGAAAGGATTCTGTATTTAATAAATGGTGTTGGGAAAACTGGCTAGCCATACCCAGAAAACAGAAACTGGACCCCTTCCTTACACCTTATAGAAAAATTAACTCAAGATGGACTAAAGACTTAAATGTAAAACCCAAAACCATAAAAACCGTAGAAGAAAACCTAGGCAAATACTATTCAGGACATAGGCATGGGCAAAGACTTCATGACTAAAACACAAAAAGCAATGGCAACAAAAGCCAAAATTGACAAATGGGATCTAATCAAACTAAAGAGCTTTTGCACAGCAAAAGAAACTCATCAGAGTAAACAGGTAACCTACAGAATGGGAGAAAAGTTTTGCAATCTACCCATCTGACAAAGGCCTAATATCCAGAATGTACAAGGAACTGAAACAAATTTACAAGAAAAAAACAACCCCATCAAAAAGTGGGCAAAGGATATGAACAGACACTGCTCAAAAGAAGGAATTTATGCAGCCAGCAAACATATGAAAAAATGCTCATCATCACTGGTCATTAGAAAAATGCGAATCAAAACCACAATTCGATACCATCTCATATCAGTTAGAATGGCAATTATTAAAAGGTCAGGAAAAAACAGATGCTGGTGAGGCTGTGGAGAAATAGGAACACTTTTACACTGTTGGTAGGAGTGTAAATTAGTTCAACCATTGTGGAAGACAGTGTGGCAATTCCTCAAGGATTTAGAACCAGAAATACCATTTGATCCAGCAATCCCATTACTTGATATATACCCAAAGGATTATAAATCATTCTACTATAAAGACACATGCACACGTATATTTATTGCAGCACTATTTACAATAGCAAAGACTTGGAACCAACCCAAATGCCCATCAATGATAGACTGGATAAAGAAAATATGGCATGTATACACCATGGAATACTATGCAGCCATAAAAAAGGATGAGTTCATGTCCTTTGCAGGGACATGGATGAAGCTGGAAGCCATCATTCTCAGCAAACTAACACAGGCACAGAAAACCAAACACCACATGTTCTCACTCATAAGTGGGAGTTGAACAATGAGGACCCATGGACACAGGGAGGGGAACATCACACACTGGGGCCTGTCGGGGTTGGGGGGCAAGGGGTGGGAGAGCATTAGGACAAATACCTAATGCACGTAGGGCTTAAAACCTAGATGATGGGTTGATGGGTGCAGCAAACCACCATGGCACATGTATACATATGTAACAAACCTACATATTCTGCACATGTATCCCAGAACTTAAAGTAAAAAAAAAAAAAAAAAAAAAAGCAGAAAAAATATGTTTTCTTGACCCAGTTTTGAGGTCCTGGCTGGAAGCTGGCCAGCTTCCTTTTATGAGAAGCCCATTAAGCCTATCCATCTCCCATATGGGGTTGTATGCACCCACCTAATCACCACAGGGCCAGATACCAGACACTCAGGGGCAGCCCCTCGGCCCCAGAACCCACTGAAATTACTCAAACTAGCCAATCCAAACTGCTTTTTCTTTTCCATGTTCCCTTTCACGAACCACAATATAGCCACTTATTGGCAGGTGCCTCTCTCATGCCTCTTGGCCAAACCCATGCTTCCTCTGAGTGACCCTCCAGGTGGTGTTCCTTCAGAGAACTGTGAGTAACAAAATTGAAAAACTCTTTCCAGCCTCCCTCTCGCTCGCATCTGGCCTTACTGTGCCTCACCAAGGGTCATATGGTTAAAATGAGTGTCTCATGCATTTTCACATTTGTCTGGAGCCCACTTCCACATGTAGCTGAAGTTGGGAAGAGGGGTGAGCAATCTTTTGGCTGGGTCCTGATATGGCTGACAAATGATCACTCCTTCTTCTTATAAAAAGTCCTGCTCTTTTGAAGCTCTTGACATTCGAGTTGACCTACTTTGTTTAATCAAGACTTTGGATCCAGTTGGACTTGTGGTTCTTTTTCAAGTCCTGTCATTACCCTGGGAGACATCATCACCTGTTTCTCTATTTATCCTACACCTTCACATATTGCTTAATGCTTGTTTTGTGACCTGTTCACATCTGTTGATCCTCACCTCTATTCATCTTCAGTCCTTCAGTTTCACAGCTGCACTTGGATGTGCTCTGCTTCCAAAATCCCAAATCAAAATGTATGTCAATTATCTATTGCTGGGTAAGAAATTACTACAAAACATAGTGGCTTTAAACACTTGATCTTAGCCAAAGGCTGAGAAGTGATATAGTGGCTTAAAAAAATATGTACATATGAACTTAGTATATTTTTACCGAGAGCACTAAAGGTGACCCTAATTGATTTTAAATCCCTGAAACAAGGTGTCCTGTATTCCAGGCCATCTATTGTCTGTAGATTTGCAAATCTTTGGATTCATTTCTAAGTGTACCAGTTTCTTCACACTTTAAATGTTCACACTTTTAAATGTTCATGCTTTAGGCTGGGCGAGGTGGCTCATGCCTGTAATCCCAGCAATTTGGGAGGCCGAGGCAGGCGGATCACCTGAGGTCAGGGGTTCCAGACCAGCCTGGCCAACAGGGAGAAACCCAGTCTCTGCTAAAAATACAAAAATTAGCCGGGTGTGATGGCGGGTGTCTGTAATTCCAGCTACTCGGGAGGCTAAGGCAGGAGAATCGCTTGAACCTGGGAGGCGGAGATTGCAGTGAGCCGAGATCGTACCACTGCATTACAGCCTGGGTGATAGAGTGATACTCCGTCTCAAAATAAAATAAAAATAAAATAAAATAAAATAAAATATTCACGCTTGTGTTCATATCCTTTGACCTATTCTACTTTACTCAGGACATGTATAAAATCATATTCACCCTGTTATTTATAATAACTAATAATTGGAAACAACATAAATCTCTTAATTTGTGGGATGGCTAAGGAAATAAATGAAATTTTTAAATGGTCATAGGGACCATTTAAAGTGATATAGCACAGTAAAAACTCATTACTGAATGCTAATGGAAAGAAGAAGAAATTATTTGCATTTACACTATGAAGGCATTATTTAAAAATGTAAGCATCTTTTCTATGGCTGAAGGCTTTAATGTTTTAAATTGTGTTGAAATAAAGGATAACATATTGACTAGATGAAACAGTTTGATTTTCTACATTATTTTATTTATTTTTCTCCACTAAAGGGAAAAGGGAAATCTACCGAAATAATTGAACATTTAAAATGGCTTTAGGACTTATTTGACATAATTAAAAATGCACAGTGTTTTGTTTCTCTTAAAGTTTACATTATACATGCCTCATAGAGATATTTGTCAAAAGGGATATCCAACTTGCAAGCAAAGAGGTCACCGCTGGACAGCTATGGACTGCTGTGGGACAATTTCAGAAGCTGCTTACCCAAGAAGTCTAATGTGGAAAGACGTGGCTGTCACTCCCTGGGAAAACAAATAGGAAAGAATATGACAAAGGAGGAAATCAGCTGTTGAACCAAAGAAGGATTTAAGTATTTAAGAAATGCCAACCACTGAAGACAGTTGCTCTGCAACTTAAAATCCTGAGGTCTGTTGTGTATCTGTTGGCCAAGCAGTTTGTTCACGACTATTTGGGGAAAGAATTTCTATGGAACTGGCATATTCTTAGACCCCAATGTTTCCTCTCACTGACCAGTCAACAGGTGTTGAAAAAGCCTGTGGCAGATATATCACAGATGGAGTGTACTCATTTTAATTTTATACGTGCATCTGTGGTTTTGTTTGAATGTATTCTTAAATGAGGAAATGTTTTCTTTGTTTCTGTAAATAAATTGTTATTGACATAATCACTTTTTCATAGATACACATATGAATTTATTAATACCATAGGTTTATTTCTGATTTATAAATTTAATACTGAAGTTATGACTACACAATTCAAACCTAAACAAAATTAATAGAGAATGAACTCTCTTTGTAAAAAATAAAAATTGTTGGCATCCTAATTTTAAGAAAGCATGCAATTATCTGGGCTTTGTGGAAACCTATTGTAGCTGGAGAAATAAGTAGCATTGAATTTTCTTACAAAGCCACATGTCAGGTAAAGCTCTTGAAACAATCACATTGGAGTCAGAGAAAAATCAAAACTAAAACAATATGGTAACAGTGGGTAACAGCCCTATTTTCCGTGTTCTTAAACCTTGAAAGAATGAATGGCTCCTCACAAGCTTAATGCTGTGGGCCCCTTTAAGGCTCTCACACATAATGCTCAAAAAAAAGTTACTGATTCTGTCCAACCAGAAATTTGTTTTTTAAAAAAATCTGCTATAATAGATTTCACTAACATTTTCTGTTCGGTGTGTATTTCACCAGCCTCTTGACTGCAGTTTGGCTTCACTTCTGAAGGGACATAATACACCTCTACCAGGCCATCCATGGATATACCTCAGCAGCCTTCTGTTGCACACAGTCTTTGCAGACAAGATCTTAACTGCTTCTACCCTTCTCCAGAAGCACAGGTACGATACATTGATGATATCCTCCTCTGCAGAGATTCATTTGGGATACTCATTCAAGACATGCAAATACTCATAAAGGAGCTTTAAAAAGGTGATGGACCATTGGTTCATGCATAAGTGTAAGACCCTGCCACCTTGGTTAAATTCCTGAAAATTATTTGGTGAACTGAGGACTGCTCCATCTCTGATGCTGTCAAGATGAGCAGAGGAACATAACTGTCCCTTTCTAACATCTTTTAGTCCTTTTGGGTTCTGGAGGCAACATATTCCACATTTACAAATTTTACTTAATCTCGCTGATGCTTTTACTTGCAAATCAGCCCACCTTAAACAGGGCCCCCTCCAACAAATGCTGTAAAATCTGTCCAAACTGAAATGGGCAGGCATCTCTGTTAGTGCCCTCAGGGACTTCTTCACTGTAGAGGCTTTAACAACCTCTTCTCATGCCTCATGAAGTCTCTGAACCACCTGTGATGGCCATAACTTGTCCATGACTTCTGATACAAAATATTGCCCTTCTTCAGCCCTGTACTGTACACCATTGTGTTGGCATTTTACTGGCCACATCCTGGGCTCTCTTGAAAACAGAGGCTCTCACAGCCCCCAAGCCTGTGACCTTTTCTATCCAGTTGCCCATTATGCTTTGGTCATGGAAGCAACACTCCACAGCCTGGCTCCGCTACCAAGGCCTCCTGGATGCAGGATGGAGCCAAACTTGGGCTCTCTGGCATAGTTCACTTGTAGAAAGAGGTGGTCTCCCCTGTCCTGAGTCTCTTGCCAGATGCCACATTGCTGGAGAAGGCCTGCACACTACCTGGGGAGCCTCTGGGATCAACTGAGTGAACAGAAATGGGAGTTCATAGATTTAATGAATGGAATCACCACCACGATATGTGCTAGAGCTCAATGGAATGTGTCGACTTTCCATCCTTTAACCAGGGTGTCTCTGAAAGAGGATGGAACCCAAGCATCAGCACTGTTGGCTAAACTTTGAAAGTCATCTCCGCATTAGATGCCCTCATTGAGAATTGGTCCCATCTGTCCACTGTTACATAATCTTGGGCCATTCTCAGGCCATGGCCTATGAGTTCCTTCCTTTGGGGTAAAAAACTCTGGAAATCTCCTTTCTTACTGATACCCAAAATATAAATTAAGGTAATAGATACCTCTATACATACTAAGGCCATAATACAAGCCCTCACGAGGACATTTCTTATCCCCTTTGGAGTTCTAGACATTAATGAATGTGAGAAAGGTGCATTTCACTTCTCAGAATATCTAACAGTGGGCTCTTGAAGAAAGCATTCAGTGGAACTTCCACCTTGCCTATATATCGGTACCAGTCAGTTTAATTTAAGAGGCCTAACAGGCAGTTCAAAGAGCTCTTATTAAAGTTACAATGTGGCAAATAGATGCCCTCGTGGGTGTCACCACTGCTACATGCATGCATTGATTAATGTTAATTCACAACCGCTGGGGACTCGCACTCCCTATACCAGTGCCACAGGAGTCCCTCAATTGTTTTTATTAGTCATAATGGGGGCACCTCTAAATTTTATGTTCTTGATTTCCATCTCACTATTTGATCCTCTCCCTCCTGGTCAAATACCTGATTTGCTTCCTAGGAAAGCCCTCCTACTCTCAGTAAGTCTCAGACATCATCAAATTTTAAGTGGATAGAAAGGCATTGTATATAAGGCTGAAAATTTCATGTGCTTGCTCCATGTGAAAGTTGAGGCTGCTTTGAGGCTCTTGGGGCCCCAGAGACCTAACCAGTAGTTCTGGGCTCTCACCAGATATACTCTGCACCCAGCTCCAAAGCCTTCCCACCTAGCTCTTTCTCTATCAGCCCTACCAGTTGCACTTAACTTTTGGATTTCACTGTCTAGTCAGCCAGCAAAATTATTCAATCAAACAATCACATCCTCCTGTGGGAAACAGGGAGCTTCCCCCCATCCTTTGGTAATTGCAGGCCCTGGTTCCCATAGTCCCTGCTTTTTCACTTTGCTCCTGAGTTCCATCCCGGTGTGGCCCTGTGTGGCACACAGTTTCCTCCTCCCTTGGCTGGGAGGACATGTGACTAATAAACTGCTGTCAAACTTCCGTGTCAAGTGCCATGAGTCTGGCCATCCCTTTCCCCTAGGGTGGGAATCATTCCCTCACCAATGGAGAGAAGAGGAGGTGAATAAACTATTTGGAGTGTTCTAAGAAGAGAGGAAATATTGATAGGAAAGTTTGATCTAGAAGCAATGAGCATATATTGAAGTGTTTTTTAATGGGGTCTTGATGTGCTCAGTTTTACCTGCTGAAAAAATGCAGCAGAGTAGAAAATGAATTGGAGGGACAGACTGGAGTTAGAAAGTGAAAAGGTTGTTTCAATAATCCAGATGAGAAATGATGAGGCTTGCTCTAGCCTTTGGAAAAATGGAAGAGACAAGAGATTCAAGATTCTGTAAGTGTTTGGAGTTGGAATTTACTGGGATTTGAGGGAAGTGAGGATGCAACAATGGCTCCCAGGTTTCTAACTTGAGCAGTAGTTATGTGATGATTCTGCTGATCCTTACAGAGAAGGTGGGAAAAGAAATTGATTTGAAGGAGAAGATTGTAACTGAAATCAAGGGAGAAGAGGCACTTTAGAAGAGAGGGGCTGTACAAACTATCTTTCTAATGCTGAACAGAGGCAAGTAAATCAAACAGGGACTAAACAAGCATTGTTTGGATTTGTCAATTAGTGGATCCTCATTGGATATCTTTGACAGAGCAGTTCCAGATCAGATTTAGGCTAATGGGCCTGAGAAATTTGAAGGGAGGTGAAGAAGTGTAGCCAACGGATGAAGACCACTACAGGGCACCATGCTGAAAAGAGAAGGGCTGAAATCGAGCATGACATCATTTTTGTTATTGTTTGAAAATGGAAGTTTGAACCTATTGAAACTATTCAATTCAATAGATTCAATTAGAATTGAATCTATTGAATTGAATTCTATTGAATTGAATAGGTTCTAATTGAACCTATTAGTGGAATGAACACTATGTTTTAGTTGACAAAGAGATGTTAAAATACACAACAAACTGAAGAATGATGGGCTAGGATGCTTGAGGGGAGATCCAAACCCAGATCTAGGCTAGTTATGTTGTGTGCAAGTGGCATGCTGTGTGTTCTGCTTAAACTCTGTGTGAGACTGGAATATGGAGTTATCAGAAAGCTGGAGAGAATTCTCCTTGAAAACAGAAGAGATGGTCTATCATTTAAAAGACTTGAGAATGGTAAAGTGCTGAATTGTAACTGTCATTGTGAACCATGCAGAAGGCTGAGGGGAACAGAAAAAAAGGTATCAGCTGTGTTGTTAAACAATACATTTGATGAGATCCTAACTGGGTCATTCCCCTTGGTGGCCAGGTATCAAAAAGAAAAGAAAACTTGAATTAATCAGGATTAACAAATTATAGGCAAGTGTAGAGGAAAGTCAGTAGGTTCAAGCAGTTGAACATGTTAATTAAGAGGAGAGTTGAAGTGTTGGCTCATGGAGTTCACCCTGATAGGACAAACATTTGGGAGTCCTCAGAGGTTAAAGTGTAGGGCATAAAGGGAGGGGTCTAAAAGGAAAAATAAAGTATGTGACTATCAAGCTTCAGAACAAAGTCCAGGGTGTGGTCATGGGAGTAGGCTGTTGAAGTGAAAAAGTAAAAAAAAAAAAAAAAAGTTTCTGTGTGTTTACATACTTTGGGGTGGAAAATTGAAGAGGATGAGTCAAAGTTGTCTTGAACTCTCACCTGATAAATCCGGTCACTGAAAGTCGAAACAACTGTAGAACATCATATATTCTAAAAAACTTTATAATTTAAGCAAAATAAAATCATTTGTCCACTAGCTGAAACACTTTCAGTTGTAGAATTTGAAGCATTTGATGAAATTATGTAATAGAGAATGTTGTAGATAGACCATTGGGTTAGACCACTTTTTGAATCTTAGTATAATTTATTAGCTGTTTTATCCCTCGAAGCTTTATTTTTCTTATCTACAGAATGACAGAAATCATAGTACACACCTCATGAACTTGCTGTGATCATTGATATGGTATTAGCATATTGCTTAGCACATAGTAGCCGTCTGAATTAATTCTACCTCTTATCATAACACAATCCATTATTTCTGCTGTTTGCAAATATGTTATTCATTTCCTACAATATAGTTTGCAATATTGTATGAGTTCTCTATGGCTGCTGTAACAAATTACCACAAATTTAGTGGCTTAATACCACACAAGTTTGTTCTCTTACAGTTCTGAGCTCAGAGGTTCAAAATCAGTCTCTCTGGGCTGAAGTCAAGGTGTTATCAGGGCTGATTTCTGGAGGCTCTAGAAAAAAAAATGTTTCCTTGCCTTTGGTAGTTTCTGAGACCACCTGACTCCTTGGCCCGTGGTCCCTTCCACTGTCTTCAAAGCCATCTGTGTAGTGTCCCCACATTCTGTCACTGACTGTTTCTATCATCACATTGCCCTCTCGAACTCCTGTCTCCCTCTTATAAGGGCCCTTCTGATGACCTTGGGCCCACCTGGATAATCCCGGGTAAGAGGTAATCTCCTCTTCTAAAGATTCTTATTTAATCTATTTTGCAAAGTTACTTTTGCTATGAAAGTTACTGTATTCATAGGTTCCAGGAATTAGGATTTTGGCCTCTTTTGGAGGGAGGAGTGCAGGGTATTATTCAGCCTACCCCAGGCAGGTACATCAGAGATCACAGTGAAGGAGACAGGAATATTGGCTGATTTAAGACAAATCATGTGTTAAATTCTAGAGTCTTTTATTTTCTTTCTTAATCTCATCCCTAACAAACACGTGAATTTCTAAACAAATGAATAAACAAGTAATTGTCTGATGGATGTGAGAAATGTCCTCCTTCCCCATATCCCCCTCTTTTAACAACTTGACTCTCTAATTTTTCACAAGACAAAGTATCATTCACTACTCTCTCTGTTCTGTGTTCCCTGTGGAGCAGTGCCTGGACCTTGGCTCTTTCCTTTCCTTGTAGACAAAGCAGCCTGTGGCTTCTTATCATCCTGATTACCCAAATTCACTGCTGTCTTTCCTCCACACCCTCTTCTATTTCCAATATATGAATGCATATTTATAGCATTAATGAAATCAAGCATACGAGGGCACTGAAAGGAAAGGAGATGAGTATCGAAACCCACACTGCAAGTATCAACAGGCAAAAATTAAGAGAACATTTCATCAATTTAAGGCACAAATAAATGTGACCATTCTGCATTTTCAATTTATTTTTTAATGTTGATTCTTGGCCCATGAAAGTACCAATTACAGTTTATACAGAACAGTAATCATCAGCTTCTCATAACAGAAACTCAAAGTTCATGTATTGTTACATACTTTCTTTTTTCTTTTTGCATACAAGTAGAAGCAGCAAGATCTCCAGTTTCATTGTGGGGTTTCAGATTCCACAGTGTCTTTTACATTTTATCAATTTCTAAATTCTAACTCTTCTTGATTTTATCTTGTTTAGATGTTACAAATTTTTCTGCCTCAATTTACTCTATATTTATGCCCATATTCCAAAGCCCATTTTTATTGCCTTTGTCTCTCTCTTTTAAGGTTTTTTTTAGTTTCATTTTATTTTTAATTGACGCATAATAATTGTATATATTTTTGGGGTACAATGTGACGTTTCGATACATGTATACATTGTGTGATGATCAAATCAGGATAATTAGCCCATCTATTACCTCAAAACTTTACTATTTCTTTGTGATGAGAATATTCAAAATTCTCTCTTCTAGCTATTTTGAAATATGCATTCTTGTTAACTATACACACCCTACTGCAGAATAGAATACCAGAACTGGTTCTTCCTAGCTATTGTAACTTCATACCCTTTAACTAACGTCTCGCCATGCTCCCCTTCTTAAGATTCTGATTGAAGTGAAGGATGCTAAACTTTCCACGAAAGTGCCTCGCCTAATTCGTGCTGAAGGGAAACTGAAACCTAAGTGCTTCTGAGAGGAGAAAGGAAACCGAAACTCCCGCCGGATGCATAAAAGACTGGCTGCGGTGGCTCAGAGCGCCGAGTCCTAGGCCAGGTCTGGGGTAACCTGGAACTTCCACCTGGGCTCTGCGCTAGGTCTCTGTTTCACTCCCTCCCCGCGGGGCGCGCAGCTCGCGGGTCTTTGGACACCACCGGTCCTGAGTCCGCGGTGAGGAGCCGGGGATGTCCCTTGGGAAGAGCCTGGGGCGGAGCTGTCTAGCGGGAGTTCTAGGTCTTCTTCAACGGACCGGACAGGGAGGTGGCCCAGGAGTGCTGGGCTCGGGGCGCGGGAATCTGGGGAGCCTCCTGGGATCGCAAGGCCGTGGCGCACGGGCCCCCTGCTGGCCCGGGAGGCCGGGCGTGGGGAGGGGCGGAGGAAAGGGACAACCGCGAAAGGCCTGAAGTCTGAGACAGAGAGGAGTGCTTAGTTAGGCATTTAAGGAGTCCCCGTCAAAGGTGGGAGCTGGGTAATGGAGGTTGAGGAGAAATTAAGGGACATCACATCTAAGCACAGCCAGTAAAACCTGTACATTGACAGCAGCAAGAAGCTTCCACCTTCAATCCCTGCTCCAGACTTGTAGAATCAGAATCTGCGTTTATTAATAAGATTCCCCCAGGTAATTTCTGTGCACCCTTAAATTTCAGTGGCTTAAGACAATAGAAATTTATTTCCTACTCCAGTAACTTAATTTATTCCTGGTCAAGGGGCAGGTATAGTGGCTTAAAAGATTACAAGTTTATTATTTTACAATTGCTGTGGATCAGAAGCCCAGGCATGGGTAAAGTGAGTTCTCTGCTCAGCATCTCATCGAGCTGAAATCAAGATGTTTGTCAGAGCTGTGGTCTCATGGGACACCACGGATGCTCATTCAGGTTGTTGGAAGAATTCAGTTTCTTGCAGCTAAAGGACTGAGGTTACCTGCTTTCTTGCTGGCTGTTGGCTGGGGGTTCCCATGTCTTTAGATTTCACCCTGAGATCTTAGCTACAGTGGCCTTCTCACAACAAGGTGGCTTATACCGTTAAAGAAGGTATAGGGTACCTTTAAAGAAGGTATAAGCCTTCTTTGGGGGAATCTCCCGAGTCTACTATGATGAAGTCTTACATAATATAACCGAATCATTAAAGAGACTATGCCATTAAATTCACAGGTCCTGTCCACACTCAAGGGGAGAGGGTTATACCGAGTACTGGAAGCCATTTTAACCCACCAGCTCTTCTCCAGGCAGGGTTTCAGGAGCTTGATGCCTTTCATCAAGTAGCTCCACCATTCTGTTCCAATACAGAATCCATGATTTCCTTTCCCTTCCCTTGCCCCCATTTTTTTCCTCTTTACCTCCCCTTTGCGCCTTTCCTCTTCCCTCCTTTTTTCTCTTTTCCATTTCTCTTCCTCCCTTCTTCTTTTCTTCTTCCTTTTTAAGATTGTTTGAATCAGAATATGGTTCTGACACTACTGTGATTGGAGGATAAGCCTTATAAGGTTCTTGCAATTTCTTTCATCCCCTTTTAATTTATTCGTTTGTAAGATTTGTGGTCTTATGATTGTTTGTTTTTGTATGTGTGTGTCCTGTTGGGTGTGTGTTTATGTGTGTGTGTGTGTATGTGTCCTAATCCCTGTGGTGTCATTTAACATATTTTGCTGGCCTCTAAATTTCTTGTAAATTAATCATTACTACTAGCGTTTTGATCAGATTCAGGTTTTCTTTTTTTTCTTCTTCTTTTTTTTTTTTTTTTGAGATGGAGTCTTGCTCTTTTGCCCAGGCTGGAATGCAGTGGCTTGATCTCAGTTCACTGCAACCTCTGCCTCCCAGGTTCAAGCGATTCTTCTACCTCAGCCTCCCAAGTAGCTGGGATTACAGGTGACTGTCACCATGCCCAGCTAATGTTTGCATTTTTAGTAGAGATGGGGTTTCACCATGTTGGCCAGTCTGGTCTCGAACTCCCGACCTCAGGTGATCTGCCCGCCTTGGCCTCCCAAGTTTTGGGTTTCTTTTTTTTTTGGCTGGGGGAACTACAATACTTCAGTGATGGTGTGGACACTTGCCTCTATTTTTGTTGTGCTATCGTTTAAAAATACCAAGATCTGTTAATTCATTAGGAGTTGTAAAATGGTGATATTCTAATTCTATCATTCCTTCTGTGTTTATTAGCTGCATTATTTCTAGAAATGAATCACTCTTGTATCTACCCTTTGGTAATGCGATGGTGCAGTACTTAGAAGAAAAGCAGGATAATTTCTTGATTCCATAAACCATTATTTTTTTTCATATATTGTCTTCAGATGCTATTGCTGGACATCCTGCTGTGAAAGATGAAGAATTTAGCGTTCATATTTATTTTTCTTTCATTCATCCCTTTGTGAACTGCCAAGTTGGTTAATTATATTATTATTTTCATACTGTCAAGGTTTATCATATTTTACAGCAGTTTGTGACTTTGATTCTTGTGATTTGTTTGTATGTTGAGTCAACAGTAAAAAAGAAGTAAACAGCAGTGACAAAATTATGAGTATGTACACATTACTCAGTGTAGAAGCAATCTAGGAATTGCTAGGCTAAGACATGTAGTTCTATGTTGTTAAAATTACTGTTTGAAATAGACTTTTGTAAATTCGAAGTACCATGGGTTCTCTTGTTTTTCTTTATAGCTTCCTTTAACTTTTCTAAATCACACAAAGTTTCATGGTTTTTTGATTGTCTTCATTCTTGATGGGTTTTCCCCAATTTTCTGTATTATCTGTTTAAATAAAATTATCATTTAAGATATATAGTTGGCATTGTGGAAGACAGCGTGGCCATTCCTCAAGGATCTAGAACCAGAAATACTATTCGACCCAGCAATCCCATTACTGGGTATATACCCAAAGGATTATAAATCATTCTACTGTAAAGACACATGCACATGTATGTTGATTGCAGCACTATTTACAATAGCAAAGACTTGGAACCAACCCAAATACCCATTAATGATAGGCTGGATAAAGAAAATGTGGCACATATACCCCATGGAACACTATGCAGCCATAAAAAAGAATGAGTTCGTGTCCTTTGCAGGGACATGAATAAAGCTGGAAGCCATCATTCTCAGCAAACTAACACAGGAACAGAAAACCAAACACCACATGTTTTCACTCATAAGTGGGAGTGGAACAATGAGAGCACATGGACACAGGGAGGGGAACCTCACACACTGGGGCTTGTCGGAGGGTTGGGGGCAAAGTGAGGGAGAGCATTAGGTCAAATACCTAATGCATGAGGTGCTTAAAACCTGGATGACGGGTTGATAGGTGCAGCAAACCACCATGGCACATGTATATCTATGTAACAAACCTGCCTGTTCTGCACATGTATTTCAGAACTTAAAATAAAAAAAGGATATATGGTTGGTGAAATTTATGACTTCTTAGAAGTCTAATTACATCTTTTTGCCGTCTCCATGAATTGAATCACTATTTAGATGCAGAATTCTAAGTTCAAATTATTTTCCCTTTAGAAATCTGAAAATGCTTTATTTTATCAAAACATCCAGGAATGTTGCTTATTTTAATTAATTCTGTGTGCCAGGTATTATTTTAATCAATTCGTGTCCGTCAGTTCATACATTTAAGTAGCTTGAAAACACAATCAGAGGTGAGTAATATTATTGTTCCAATTTTATAGATAAGTAAATTGAAACTCAGAGATGGTAAATACCTTGTCTAAGCTTATAGAACTATAGTATATTTCAGAACCAAGATTAAAATGCAAGTAGTCGGCCAACAGTGTTCATTTCTTAAACCAGTTCTCATATGGCCTGACTTCCATTTCTTTGTACCTTTTCTGTCTTTCTCTTTATTCTTGGAGCTCTGCAATTTTAACAAGTTGTGCCTAGGTGTAGTTTTCTCTTTTGTCATTATTTCTACTCAGTAGTTGGAGAAACATTTCAATCTAAACACATTATGTTGTTCTTTAGTTCTAGTCTAATATTAGTATATTAGTTTAAGTATATATCTTTGATTATTTTTATCCCCACTCATTTTGGAATCTTAGTTATCTCCTACTAGAAATATTAGTAGGGGGAGAAAGAGCTTATTGACTTATTCCTGGATATTTTAGTATTTTTAGAATTTTTTCATCTCTTTGTCTTTTACTTTTATCCTTTACACAATTTCCTGGACTTTAACCCTACAGATCACTGACTAAAAATTCCAGCATGCTCATTTTATCGTTCTGCAATGACTTTCTTCCTTGTAAAATTATGTTTTAAATGTGTACGAATACTTGCATGCTTTCTTTTTCTCTTTCTCTCTCTGTAGCAGCCTGTTACTATTTTATGAGAAATATTTTTAATTCTTTGAAAGCAGTAATTAGAAAATTTTGAAGGTCTTTTCTGTCTCTGCATCATGCTTATTCATCTGGTTTCTTATTTTTGCTTTTTTTGTGTGCCTCAAATGTCTATTGGTACTAATTTGTGTGTGTGTGTGTGTGTGTATTCAATCATTAGTTACTACAGGTGGCTGGATCTCTAGCATGTCTCTCCCTTAAATGACAGAGAAGTGGGGATAATGATTGTGAATTCTGTTTAGGTGTTAGGGCGTGCATGTGTTGGGGCAGAGGTTAATAGGGTAGCTCTAGTATAGGGTATATAAGAGGAAAGCCTAGGGTGTGTAAGCCTACTTTAGTATAGGGCATGTAAGAGGAAAGCCTATTAGGCTTTACACGCATTGTCTTGCATACCCTGTCCTATGTCATGCAGAGCAACCTGTAGGATCTCAAACTTCCCATAGGCAGGCTACGGAATCCCTTGATTGTCAAATTAAGGAGGGATTGCCCATTAACGCAGTTTTATTTTGTCACCATAGCTATTGCTGAAAGTTTCACAGTGTTTAACGGGCGCTCACGTCTCAGTCATAGTTATATTTCATTATAAAAACTATATTATTCCTTTTAATCTATGTATATTATTTCTTAAAACAATTTCTAAGTTGTCAGGACATAAATAGTTATTAATTTGTTTGTATCTAACTACTTAATAAATGAAACGGTTAGCTATTGATTTTGTCCTAGGAGTGGCATAAAAAAATTCCTGAGACTCTAAGAGCATCGTGAACATCTGGGAACCTGTAAATTAACTTATTTCATCTTGTAGAATCTGACGCTGTCCTTTCTGAAGTTTTCTGTAATATACTTGGGGTTAATTCTCTCTTGCCTGTTCAGTTCTCACTGACCCATTTTTTTCCTTTTGAGCTTGGTACAATTTGGAGAGTTGAAGAAAGATAGTATGGCCAATGCACAGTTAGTGAGGTTGAGGATTGCATGAAATGGGTGACAGAGAGTTTTTTGAAAATACCTAATCTCCTTACCTGGGCACAAGACCCATTATAGTCTGGTTCTAACCTACCTTTCCAATGTCATCTCCAATGAGTCACCCTGTCCTATGCCATGTAGAACAACCCATAGGATCTCAAACTTGTCATGTAGTTTCACAACTTTATGCATTAAACTGATGCTGATTTTGCTACCTGAAAAGTAATTCTCTATATCTCTCACTTTCCCCAACATGCTTTCATAAATCTTCATCATCTTTTCAACCTGTTCTTGAAACCTCAGAACACAGGACCCTGATCCCTTCATTCTGATTTAGGAATTCCCTCTCAATTCTCTAATGGCTTCCTGTGCCATTTCTGCTAGAACACAGCAAATTAGATGTAGTGTGTCACTTAGTTATCTTTAAACTTACACTGGGTTGTACAAGGAGAGAATCATGCTTCATGCATATTTGCATATGTTTCAGCAAGTACAATGTTTTGTAAAGTATAGATACTCTATAATCTTTGAAATAAGATAGTAACTGAGTGAGTGAGAAACCATACTTATGCTCGTGTCTCCATTAAGGGTCCCTAAACTCCCCAGCCCACAGTAATTCCATTTTTCTTTAAACTTATTTGTCATTACAGTCATATACTTCCTTGCATTATTATTGTAATATTTAATATCAGCATGTTCATCACCATTATATGTTCCTTACTATCATGGAATAGGAATCTCTCTCTCTCTATCATATCTATCTATCTATCTATCTATCTATCTATCTATCTATCTATCTGTGTATCCATCATCTATATCTATCTATATCAATCAATCTATCTACTATCTATCCATAAATCATGTGTGTATCTACCTATCTGTTTCATAGCCCTAACATATTGAATGGCAAGTGTCTCAATATTTAGTGTCCATGACAAAATGCTCAAGTGCATTTTCATCTACCTCTTTAGTATTTTCTTCTCTATTACCTTTGTGGATTCTTCCTCCTCTCTTGATATATTAAGTATTAGTATCTTCAAATGTGGGTTTTTAGTACTCTTCTCCCATGATGCTGTCTCTCCCTGTTCAAGCAAGCTCATATACAGCAATGGCCTCATTTACCATTAATACTCAGATTACTTACCTCTTCAAATCTAGTCCAGACTGTGTATTTGTCCTCTAGACTTGTATATTTTACTACTTACATATCATGGCTTATGGGAAATCTTGAAAGCAAGTCAAATTCAGGTGGTTCACAAATGCAGCCATAATCTTTTCCTGACATGTAGCCTTGTTCTAAAATTCCCAGCCCAGGGAATGGCCTAGTCATCCATCCTGTTACTTGAGCTAGAAACTTGTGTCATCCTTGACAACCCCCTTCCCTCTCTTGTCCATCCACATCCAATCCAGTTCCAAATTATGTCAAGCTCATCTCCTAAATGTCCTTCAAGTGGATCCACATCTCTCCAGCTTTATTATCTCAGCTACCATCAAACTATATTAAGTCAAATTATCATCATTACTCTCCTGCACAGTAACTTTCTTTCTGCTCTACTAAGAAGCTTACTCCCATCCTGTTTATTCTCTATATTGTAGCTGGACTAATCTTTTCAAAGTGCAAAGCCAATCACAATACCACCTGCTTAAAATCCATCAGTGGCTAATTTTTCATTCTAGGATGAAAAGAAAATTCTATAACATGACTTCAAAGGCTCTGCATGTCCTTCTATTTCTCTTGTCCTCTCTAGTCTTTTCCTTGATGGTCTCCACTCCAGCCCTACTGGCTTCTTTCTGGAATCAATGTCACCCACAACCCTTCATGCCACTGAGCTTTTACACATGGTATTCTGGTATTTCCTCTGCCAGAAATGCTACTTTTTCTCTTTTTGCCTAATTAATTCTTGTTTATTTCTTAGAACTCAGCTCAAGCATTATTTCTTTAGGGAAACTTCCTCTGACCTCTTGACTTTGTCGTTTTTGCAATGTTCCATTGTTTCTATGATTATCTGATTAATAATTATCTTTAAGCTCTGTGAGAACTGTCAGCAATGTTGATTTGTTCATTCTTGTATTCCTTGTGTCTAATATTTTGCTTTACATATCGTAGTCATTCAGTACATGTTTGTTGAATAAAGACTCATTTTCTTTTCTTTTTTTGCAGGACTGCCATTTTCATTAAGAACTGCCACTTAGAGGTACCAAAATAAAGGGTATTTGCTACCTTTAATACTTGCCAGTTCAGGTTGGAGGCACAGGCAGCAGCAAGAATGGGTAATTTTCCACTTAAAATATTTATAGATTATAAAACAATGTTAGTCTGTAAACTACATAGATTTAATGGAATTAAAATAACCACATTACTGTTTTACTTTCTTGAATAATAACTAAATGATAGCTCCTGTAAAAAGGACCAATTGAAAAATAACCCATTCTCTTTCTCTCTTTTTTTTTAAATTTAGAAAGAAATGTTCTTACAACATTTTCACAGAAAATGTCCCAGTTCATTTTGAATGAAATGCCAAAAGCTGAGTGAGTATTATTATAGTAATAAAGATGGGAAATCATAGCTCATGTTCCCTGTATGTCTATTTGGCCTTATGCTGATTTATAGACAGTTGACCATTGAACAATGTAGAGGCTAAGGGCACTGAACAACTATGCAGTTGAGAATCCATGTTTAACTTTTTAAAAATTATTGTTAATTAATTTTTATATATTTTTTCTAAATTCATGCCAGACGGATAATGAGATAACTTTGTAACAAGGGTTGAGTAGGGCACATCCAACACATACACATGAAAACCCAATCATCACATTTATGAACTACAAAAGGATGGTGTTTAACTTTTTACTCTTCCAAAACTTAACTGCAATAGCTTTCTCTCTGCTCTACCAAGAAGTTTGCACCCATCCTATCTATTGTCTATCTTGTAGCTGGACTAGTCTTTTCCAAATGCAAAGCCCGTCGTAATGCCACCTGCTTAAAATTCTTCAATGGCTAATATTTGATTCTGGGATGAAGAGAAAATCCCAAAACATGTCTTCAAAGGCTTGCCTGCCCTCTTGTTTCTCTGGTCTTAGTATAGAAAATTAAGAAAATCATAAGGAAGCAAAAATGTATTTACTAAGTGGGAGTGGATCGTAACAATAGTGACATCTTCAATGGTGCCATCCCCCCAGACTTCCATGATGTTCTGTCTATCAGGGTTCTCTTCCATAGCATTGACAATTCTTTCCATAGATTACTGTGTGTAATGAGCCTTAAAGGTTCTTATGACACTCTGATCTAAAGGCTGAATTAAAGACATTTTGTTTGGGGACGAGTAGACCACTTCAACATCGTTGTGTTGAACTCATGGAGTTCTAGGTGGCCAGGGACATTGTCCAATATCAAAAGTACTTTGAAAAGCAGTCTCCCTCACTGGCAAGGTACTTCCTGATTTCAGGGACAAAGTATCAATTTAACTAATTCGGAAAATGTATCCTCATTGTCCAGGACTTTTTGTTGTACATCTGAGAGACTGGCAGCTGGTGTTTATCTTTTCCCTTCGAGTCTCAGGAGTTGGCAGCTTTACAGATAAAGACAGGCCTGAAGATAAAACCAACTGCCTTTGCACAATACAGTAGAGTTAGCTTATCCCTTCCTGCCCTAAATCCTGGTGCTCACTTTTGTTTTGTACTAATAAATATTATTTGTGACTTTTTTTTCCAGAATAATTTCATTTGCATTAAAAACCTGTTCAAGCAGATATTCTTTCCCCTCAGTGATTTTCTTCTGTCTCTTAGTTGGCTGAAACTGCTTCTCTTGTTATCTTGACATTTTTAAAGCCAAACTTCTTTCCAAAATTATCAAACCATATTGTGCTGGCATTAGGTTTTCCAGTTTTAGATATTTCGTCTTCCTTTTGCTTTGTCATATACTTTGCTTTTTCTTGAATCATATTAGAGTCTATAAATTTGCCTTTTTAGATAATCCCACACCCACATAAAAGCTCTATTTTCAATGTGAGATTAAAAAAAAAGCCTTTCACAAAAAATGCAAGATTTTTATGACTGCTGCAACAATGCCTTCACTCATTTCTTTAAAAAAATTTTTTTACAATGGTCCTTACATTAGGTTTATTTATCTGGAAGTGGTGGGCAACTATAGCTGCAAGCATCAATCTATGACACACATCAGGCAATTCAACTTTTTCTTGTAATGTCATGACTTTCTCTGCTTTTTGGGAACACTTCTGGCATCACTAATGGCACTTCATATGGGTTCCATGGTTTTATTTAGGGTTTATGATATTGCAATAAACATGATGGAAAAATACGCAAGAACCATGAGAGATCACTTTTTATTGTGTTTGGAGAGCAGTTTACTGGAGAGGAACTGCTAACTTACTGCAATACAACAAGAAGTGGCTACAAAGTTATTACAGTAGTACAGTATGTACTAGAGTTAATTTTATGCAGTTATGATTTAATAGTGCAGCATAACATTTGTTTACACTTCTCTCAACTCTGAAAGCTGCCATGTATAGTCTATAAGTGCGTGCATAAGTTTAGATAATTTTTAACTTTTACAATAGATCTGTGTATATTTTATGGCAGTAAATGCTAAAATAGACTACATATACTTTATGCATTCGTGACATAGGTAACTTAAAATTTTTTTCATATTTGTAGGCTGCACGGTTTGAGAGTTTTTTCAAATAGTCACAAATTTTCACAAATTTTTCTAATATATTTATTGAATATATAGTATACATTTATCAGTATATATCTATGTATCAGTATTTTTATTGGTGTGTATCTATGTATAATATATATACATATATAATATATATCTCTATATAGTATAGAATATTATATATAACAGTATATAGAACTATGTACACTATTATATATATGTATATATGATTGTTCAACACAGCACTTTTAGAGCTATATGACAGTGAATGGAAACAGTTTCCTCTTGCTTAATTTGTCAATAGCCATTAGTGAATCCACTTGTAAGGGGCTGAGGTTGATTAAGCATAAAATATATATAATTTAGGTTTATATGCAGGGTACAAGTACTATATTCATGGTCCTATCAGGCTGTGCCATATGGCTTTGGATACTTTGCTCTCTGAGCCTAAGATGTGAATAATCCCGCCTTCCTCCTGTGAAGGATAGTTGTGAATGTAGATATGTTTGAAAAGCCTTAGTGTAGACACTGCCATGAGACAACTCAGCAAATTTAGCTATTGATGATAATGATAATGAGCTAATAAGAACGATGCCTTTTTGGAACATGATTTAATGCATATGTGATTTTTGTTTTAACTGTTTTTCATTTTAGATATTCCAGTTTATTCAATGATTTTGTTGAATCTGAATTTTTTTTGATTGATGGGGATTCATTACTTATCACATGTATCTGTGAGATATCATTTAAGCCTGGGCAGAACCTCCATTTCTTCTATCTGGTTGAACGCTATCTTGTGGATCTTATTAGCAAAGGAGGACAATTCACCATAGTTTTCTTCAAGGTAACATGACAGTTGAGTTCTTTTTTATAATATGAGAACTAAAACTAAAATTTCCTAAATTATTATATATATATTTTTCTTATTACAAAGTAGATTATATCTATAAAAGTTCAGAAAATTGAAAAGAAAGAAGAGAAAAAATTACCCACAATCCCAGTATTCAGAAATCACCACACTTGAGATTATGTTTTATTTGAATGAAGAGAACTTTATTGTAAGGACACACAGGATCATGAGAGAGGATGAGAAAGCTCCTCAATAGCGGCCCAGTTGAACTCTGGATTCTAGTTCTCCTGCTCTGAGAACTACTTCTGTTTTCAAAACTCAGCAGGCAATTTATATGAGCCCAGAGGAAAATATATCTGAGCCTAGGGACAGTCATTAATAATGCTTTGTTGGCTGGGCACGGTGGTGCATGCCTGTAATCCCAGCACTTCGGGAGGCTGAGGTGGGAGGATTACTTGAGCCCAGGAGTTTGACACTGCAGCGAGCCACGATCACGCCACTGCACTTCAGCCTGGGTGACATAGTGAGACCCAGTCTCTAACAATAATAATCAATGTTTTATGATGGTTTGTTCGAGGTATTTCCAAAATAATACTATTTTTGGTTTGCTTTTTTATTATGAATATAATTAATATAATTTTTAACAATTTCAAATAAAGATATGTATAACCACTACCACCCTTCCTAATCCTATACCTAAAGGTAAAGAGCTTTGCTGTGGGTCTTTTCAGTCATTTTGCAGTCTCAATTATTGTTACATTTCTGAACATGGCTGAATGCTTGCCAGCCATGTTTTGCATAAAGAGCTAGGCTTCCGATCTAATGTTTACAATCTAGTTGGTTGCCCCAATTTTGTTATGCCGAGACAATCTCAGTTGCTTAAGGAGGGTTGCAGTAACCTGGAGCAATCCTCTAAAACACAGTGGTTCACCTCAGCTTTCTGATGCAGATGATTTGTATCTACCACTTGCTTTCTGTTCTTTTTCTTTCTGAAATGATTGGAGAGGAAAAGAATTAGAAAGAAGGAAGGGTAAGCATGATAAGCTCCAAGTATTAAGTGCATGCTTAAAGGAGACACATGCATTTAAATCCAAACTGTGATTTTTTTCAGCAATTATCTGTAAGATGGTAGTAAAGTTTAGCGGTCTATTCCCTGACCATCAGACAGAACAAAACTGTTGGATTTTATTCCTTCAGTGCCTTTAATGATGTGTTAGCCAACTAAATGATTAAATGATAATTTTGAAATAAAATGTACTTCACCTCCTCCTCCACAGGATGCCGAGTATGCGTATTTCAACTTCCCTGAACTTCTTTCTTTGAGAACTGCTTTAATTCTTCATCTTCAGAAGAATACCACCATTGATGTTCAAACAACATTTTCGAGATGCTTATCAAAAGAGTGGGGAAGTTTCTTGGAAGAGAGTTACCCATATTTCCTGATAGTTGCAGACGAAGGCCTGAACGATCTACAAACACAGCTTTTCAACTTTTTAATCATTCATTCTTGGGCAAGGAAGGTCAACGTTGTACTTTCCTCAGGGCAAGAATCTGATGTTCTTCGCCTTTATGCATACCTCCTTCCAAGCATGTACAGACACCAGATTTTTTCCTGGGAGGTAATTCACATCCAAAAGACAATTTCTTCTAGAAATTTTCAAAATGTTCTAAGTTACTTGACTCAGTTTTTTCTCCTCCTCCTCTAGGAAATTATCAGAGGCTTAACAGATAGGTATAACAATTAATAATATTAAGTAAATAATGATAATGCAAATGCAGTCATTTATCAAACACTTATTGTTATAAAATTGTGCTTGGTATTTCTCATGAATAATTTTTATTTAACCTTAAAACCAATCTTATAAGGTAGGTGTTAAGTATTGTCTGTATTTTACAGTGATGAAATAGATACTAGAATCAGTAATCTGCTCACCAAACACACCAAATGAATAGTAGAACATGGATTTGAAAAGACACAGTTGGACTCAAGCCCCTGTGTCCTTAACCGCTGCATAATATGTTGACCTCAAGGTATTGAAGGCCAGAAATGCATGGAATTAGGCAAAAATTACGCCCCTGTTGCTGAGACATATTGACAAAATGCTATTAATATGGTAGCCTTTAATAAGAAAACAATGGAGAAGGTCAATAAAGAAGGAAAATAACTGAAATAAGCTTATTTCTTATTATTAAGTAATCAATAGGAGAATTTTCAAAGTTCTTAGAGTTCGAATTCCATGATGTTATTATTTTGATACATTAGTATATTTGACAATTATTGTATTGAAATTTTGGGAGTAAATATGCATACGGATGTATTTATAAATTACTATATGTATAAAATAAATGATAGCTATAATAATATAATATATAATAGAAATTATAATAAATTTATTTACATAATAAATTATAAATAAAACAATATGGTACCATATAGTAAATTAATAAAATTAGTACATTAAATAATATAGCTATTTATAAATTACTAAATTTATTTATAAAATTATAAATACATCCAGTTTCTGCTTATTTTTCACTACTGATGGTGAATTGTGAATATGAGGGCCATTCTTTAATTCATCAAAATCATTTTTGAGACAATTAACATTTGTCACTGTTTGAGAATTATGTCATACTCCTCATGTATTTGGAAATATCCACATGGTTGCCATAAAATAAGCTAGTTTGTATTGCTTTAGTTAGTACAGTCATGCATCACATGGATACATTCCAAGAAATGCATCATTAGACGATTTCACTGTTGTGTAAACATCGTTAGTGTACAGACACAAAGCTAGATGGTATAGCCTATGACACCCTTAGGCTATCTGATGTAGCCTACTGTTCCTAGGCTAAACCTATACAGCATGTTACTGTATTGAGTACTCTAGGTAATTGTAACACAATGATAATTATTTGTGTATCTAAGCATATCTAAACATAGAAAAGGTACATTCGAAAATGGTATAAAAGATTAAAAATGATACACTTGTATAGGGTACTTACCATGAATGGAGCTTGCAGGACCAGAAGTTGCCCTGGGTGAATCAGTGAGTGACTGGCGAGTGAATGTGAAGGCTTAGGACATTACTGTACACCACTGTAGATGTTATTAATATATACAGTATTCACTTTGGCTACATTAAATTTATTTAAAAATACTTTTTTATTTAATACATTAACATTAGCTTACTGTAATTTTTTATTTTGTGAATTTTAATTTTCAAAAATTTTTTGACAGCTGTACAAACACATTATACAACTGTACAAAAATATTTTCCTTCTTTATTTTTCTTGAGACAGTGTCTTCACTCTGTCACTCAGGCTGGAGTGCAGTGATGTGATCACAGCTCACTGCAGCTTCCACGTCTCGGGCTCAAGTGATCCTGCCGCCTCAGCCTGTCGAGTGGCTGGGATTACAGGTGCGCACCACCATGCCTAGCTAATTTTTGTATTTTTTGTAGAGACAAGGTTTTGCCATGTTGCCCAGGCTGGTCTCAAGCTCTGGGGCTCAACCAATCTGACTGCCTCAGCCTCCCAAAATGCTGAGATTACAAGTGTGAATCACTGTGCCTGGCCTTTCTTTCTTTATATCATTATTCTGTCAGCTTTTTTTCTATTAAAATATGTACTTTTTAAGCTTTTTTCTTAAAAGAAAAAAAGATGCAAACACACACATTAGCCTAGGCATACACAGGGTCAGGATCATCAACATCAACTGTCTTCCACCTCCAGATCTTGTCCCACTGGAAAGTCTTCAGGGGCAGTAACACACATGGAGCTGTCATCTTCTATGATAACAATGCCTTCTTCTGGAATAGCTCCTTAAGGGCCTCCTGAGGCTGTTTGGCAGCTGTTTTAAAAATACAAGTGAAAAGAGTATACTCTGAAATAATAATAAAAAATTCGCATAGTACAGTAAGTCATAAGTCAGTAGCAGTCATTTTTATCATGATCAAGTATTATATACTGTACATAATTGTATATGCTGTACTTTTTTTATTGTTGTTTTTTTGGAGACAGAGCCTTGCTCTGTTGCCCAGGCTGTAGTGCTGTGGTGCGATCTCGGCTCACCACAACCTCTGCCTCCTGGGTTCGAGCGATCCTCCTGCCTCAGCCTCCCAAGTAGCTGAGACTACAGGCATGCACCACCATGCTGGGCCAATTTTTGTATTTTTAGTAGAGACGGGGTTTCACTATGTTGGCCAGTCTGGTCTCGAACTCCTGACCTCATGATCTGCCCGTCTTGGCCTCCCAAAGTGCTGGGATTACAGACGTGAGCCACCACGCCCAGCCTATGCTGTACTTTTATATGCCTGGCAGCACAGTAAGTGTGTTTACACCAGCCTCATGAACACTTGAGTAGTGCATTGCACTGTGGTGTTATGACATCACTAGGCAGTAGAAATTTTTCAGCTCCATTATAATCTTATGGGATCACCACCATATAACTGGTCTGTGGCTGAAAGAAACATTGTTATGTGGCTCTTGACTATTATTAAACTATTTTCAATTCTGGTTGCCTACTCTGAGCAGGAATAGCCCTGGGATTCATTTTTATATTGGAAGGAAGTACTGTTATTAATTTTCTCATTTTTAACAGTACCTACACACTGTCGAATCTTTCCTTAAGAGTTTTTTTTTTTTTTTTTGAGACAGAGTCTCGCTCTGTCGCCCAGGCTGGAGTGCAGTGGTGTGATCTCAGCTCACTGCAAGCTCTGCCTCCCGGGTTCTCGCCATTCTCCTGCCTCAGCCTCCTGAGCAGCTGGGACTACAGGCACCTGCCACCATGTCCGGCTAATTTTTTGCATTTTTAGTAGAGATGGGGTTTCACCGTGTTAGCCAGGATGGTCTCGATCTCCTGACCTCGTGATCTGCCTGCCTCTGCCTCCCAAAGTGCTAGGATTACAGGTGTGAGCCACCGTGCCCGGCTGAATAATTTTTTTAATGAAGGATTTTATTTTTGTTAAAATCTATTTCCTAATTTGTTGAATATTCACCTTAAAGAAGTTATGTTATTAGTCAATTTGAGGATTATGTGAAATACGATTGAAAATACAATGCATATTGAAAATGGCTGCTGCTGGGTGATAGGTACCTGAAAGGGGGTTATGCTATCTTTCATTCATGTGTATGTTTGAAATTTGTTAAAATATATGGCATTAAATGGGGATGACGGTGTTTTGGAGGGTGCTGGAAGTGTTCTAAAATTAGATTGTGATATTGGTTCCAAAGTTGATAAATTTACTAACAGCCATTGAATTGTAACAAAATGAAGGAATTTTATGTTATGTTAATTATACTTTTATGAAGCTGTTAAAAAACAAAATACGCTATATTCCTAGGCAAAAATTAACTTTCAAAGACACAATAGTGATGTTCAATGGGGTTTAAAACTTACAATTACATTGGCATATTTTTTTCCTTAGAAATATATCGTAACATAATTATATCTAAAATATGTAATTTTCTATAGTTGGAAAATAATTACATATTTTATTTATAACAACTTTTCTGATTTTTCTTTATTTTACAGAATAAGCAGAACATTAAAGATGCTTATACAACCCTGCTTAACCAGTTGGAAAGATTTAAGCTTTCAGCATTAGCACCTCTTTTTGGAAGTTTAAAATGGAATAATATTACGGAAGAGGTAACAAAACATTTTAAAAAGCTTTGTATTTGAACTAAGTTTTTAGTTATAGAAAAGTTGCAAAAATCATACAGAGTTCTCATATACTTCTCATCCAGCTTCTCCTAATGTTAACATCTTAAATAACCACGGAACATTTATGAAAACCAGGAAATTAACATTGTGTCAATCCTATTAACTAAACTTTAGACCTTATTCCAATTACACTGACTTTTCCACTCGTGTCTCTTTGCTATTTCAGGATCCAGTCCAGGATACCACATCCATTCAGTTGTCAGTCACACTTTTGAGTGTCCCCCAGTCTGTAACAGTTTCTCAGTCTTTTCTTGTCTTTCATGACCTTGACATTTTTGAAGACTGCGAATCAGTAATGAGGTTATACATCTTTGGCCAGAATGTCACTGAATTAATCTTGGGTCCTCAGTACATCCTAACAATATGTCTGAGCATTAGTTAAGTTGGTGCCTGACAGTTTTCTCTACTGTGAAGTTACTATCTTCCCTTTGTAGTTAATAAATCTTGAAGGACATGCTTTGTGACTATGCAGATCCTGTTTCTTCTCAAATTTTAGTTGATTCACTTTAATGTCCACAGTGGATCTTGTCTGCAACAATAATTATTGATGTTTTTGCCTAATGGTGATTTTTTATTTCACTCTTTCCTTGGAATTCCACCGTAAGGGACAGCTGTCCTAGTGCTGCCATTTATTTGTTTATTTATGTCAGTATGGATAAATATGTTTTATATTACAGGTTAAAATCCAACATTATAATTATTTTGGAGCTCAAAATATTCTAGGTTTGAACATTAGAAGCCCCTTTAGGTTGGCGCCTGTGTTCTTTTACAAGCCCTCATCTTTCTGTACTTTCTAACTTTCTGAAATCACAAGATGGTCCAGTCTCATCTTGTATTTTCCCTGCCCCACCCCTGAAATTAACTACTTTGCCAAGGAAGAAGGCATTTAGAAGTTCAGATCTGAAAACTTTGTTGGTGAACTGCTACTGGGGTGTCATTGCTACTAGGGCTTTTCAGCAAATTGAACTAGGATCCAAATCCATAATGGTTTATTTTACCCCTCCTCTTTCTTTATTTTTAATTTCTCTCTTCAATCATGAGAAATCCAGCTTTCGTTATCTACAATATATTCACTTTTTTGTTCAAGTTTTATACACACAGAAAGTTATTTTATTTTATTTATTTTGATTTTTATAGATTCAGGGAATACATATGCAGGTTTGTTACATGAATATGTTGCATAATGTTGAAGTTTGGTTTTCTAGTGTACCCATCACCCAATGTTGTACTCAGCAGGTAACTCTTCAACCATCACTCCCCTCTGACTCACCCCGTTTTGGAGCCCCCGTGTCTATTATTTCCCTCCGTGTAGTAATTTTGTAATTGCTAACCATACCTGTGAGAAAAAGTCAATGAGGTTATAAGACTTATGTGCAGTTCTTTTTTAACTGTAGCCATAGAATATGTTAATATACTGTTTCCAAAGTTATTCAGGCTAGTGACTTTCTCACCCATCTCCTTTGGTGTGGTTATGTTATCCTTTATTATGTAATACAGTTACAGTCATTGGTTAGTGTTTGTATTTCATCTTGGTCCCTCCCATCTATTTCCTGGTTGTTTTTAATTATGTTCATTTTGAAAGGTATGTGAAAGGTATAGGAAACACTTCCACTACACACACACACACACACACACATACACACATGTTCTGGTGTTAAACACATAGATCGTAGCTTCTATTTTTTTTTTTTTTTTTTTTTTTTGAGACAGTGTCTCGATTCGTCCCCCAGGTTGGAGTGCAGTGGCATGATCTCGGCTCATTGCAACATCCACCTCCCAGGTTCAAGCACTTCTTCTGCCTCAGCCTCCCAAGTAACTGGAACTACAGGTGCCCGCCACCATGCCCGGCTAATTTCTGTATTTTTAGTAGAGACGGGGTTTCACTATGTTGGCCAGGCTGGTCTTGAACTACTGAACTCGTGATCTGCCCACCTCAACCTCCCAAAGTGTTGGGATTACAGGTGTGAGCCACCGCACCCAGCCGTAGCTTCTATTTGCTTTAGTGTTTTTATCATGAATGCATGAATGTTTATTAAAATTCTGGATCTAATTATACGATTTTTCCTCCTCAGTTTTATTAGTATTGTATAGGGTATTAATGATTTTCCCTGTATTGAGGCAACTCTGTATTACTGGAATAAATCCAACTTAGTCATAGTTTATTACTTCTTAATATGGTGTTGGAATCTGTTTACTAACATTTTGTTTAGAATTTTTGCATCAGTATGCATGAATGATATTTCTGTAATTTTGTTTCTTTGAATTGCCTTTATCTGGTTAGATGTCAGTGTGATATGTTCTTCATAAAAAAGATTAGAATGTCTTCTCCTCTTTTTCAATATTGTGAAATAATGTGTAGATCATTGGGATTATCTAGTCTTTGAAGATTTGATAGAAATCTCCTGTGAAGCCATATAGTTCTGGTGCTTTTTTGTGAGGTAGTTTCTTAATTTTCTGTATTTCTTCCATGGCAATTGACTTCTTTGGGCTTGTTAACTCTAGTGGGGTCAAATTTAGTAATTTATTCTTCTGTGAAAATTATCTATTGCACTTAAGTTTTCAAGTCTATTTGCATAGAACTTTGTGAAGTAGGCTTTTGTGATTTAATTTATCTTCTGTTTCAATAATTACTTTCCCTTTTAGTTTTTATTTTGTGTATTTGTGAGTTCTCTTGGTTTTTTTTTATGATCAAGTTAGCTAGTGGTTTGTCTGTTTTTAAGTTATTTAAAACCAAGAATTTTGATTTATTAATGAGATCTGTTGATTTTTAAAATTATTTTGTGCTTTCTTTCATCTTACTTTTTTGGTTTTTATGTTGTTTCTTTTTAGATTTTTGGGGAGGCTGGGAACTTACTCATTTTTAAAATTCGTTTATTTTTATTGTTAAGCATATTTAGTGAAATAAACTTTCCTCTGAATCACTGCTTTAAATCTATCCCATAGATTATGCTGTAAATTTTTTGTCATTAAAAAAATAAATTCTGTAATTTTAGTTTGTATTTCCTTTCACCCAAGTTTGACTGAATAGAAATGTTTTTAAGTTCCAGATTAAAGCACGTTTGTGATTTTTTTTTTGTTTTGTTTTTTGTTTTTTTTTTTTTGAGACAGTCTCGCTCTGTCGCCAGGCCAGAGTGCAGTGGCACAATCTCAGTTCACTGCATCCTCCACCTCCTGGGTTCAAGCAATTCTCCTGCCTCAGCCTTCCGAGTAGCTGGGACTACAGGCTCATGCCACCAAGCCCAGCTAATTTTTGTATTTTTAGTAGAGACGGGATTTCACCAAGTTGGCCAGGATGGTTTCAATCTCTTGACCTCGTGATCTGCCCTCCTTGGCCTCCCAAAGTGCTGGGATTACAGGCATGAGCCACCGTGCCTGGCTACGTTCAAGATTTTTTTAATTTCTTTTTTTTTTTTTCCACTACCTTTATTGTATTATGAAGATGTTAACATATAGTTAATTTTTATGGATGTGCTGGGGACATTTAAGACAAATGAAGATTCCCTATCACCACAATGTAGTTTGATTCATAAGGTCTACTCTGTTGATTATGGTGGTTTGTCTTTTATCCCTTAACTTATTTTTTTTGTCCAGCTGTCTCTCTTGTGTATTAAAATTTGTTATTATAGGTGAGTTTCTCTATAGAGTTTCTTTTATCTTTTGTCATTTTTGTTTCACAAAGTTGGTTGCCATGCATGTGTTGGATAATTTTTCGTAAGGATTATCTTTTCATTATGGATTATGGCTTTTAGAATAAAAGACTGCTTTTCTTTTTCGCATGTAATGCTTTTGAGTTTGAATTCTACTTAGCCCAATATAAAGATACTAACTTCTGCTCTCTTTTAGTTTCCATTTACCTGATAGAATTATGTCCATTCCTTTATTTTTAGTATTTCTGAATCACTTTGTTTTAGTTGTGTGTCTTGTAAATGGAAGATTTACAAATGTGGTGCAAGTTGAAATTATTTTTTCTTTTATAGGTAAGTCTCACATTTACTGTTATGACTGATACGTTTGGTCTTGATTCTATAATATATTATAGGCATTTGTATTCTGGTGTGTTTGTTAAGTTTCTTTATGATATGTGTATTCTTTGTTATTTTATTTAAACAATTTTAAACTTTGGGCTGTTTTACATGTTTCGTTATGGTAATTATGTTTGTAATTACCATGCTGTACCATTTTTATAAAAAGAATAATCTCAGTTCTCTGTTGCCTCATTTTACCTTTCACTATCTGGTTTCTGAAGTTTTAATTTTTCTCAGTATCCATTAGCACTCATTTATTGTGTATAGTGGGTTTTCTTGGATTATTATTTTTAAAATATTAATTTTATTATTAAATTATCATTATTACTATTATTTTATTATTTATTATTATTTTTCATTGAGACAGAGTCTTGTTCTGTTGCCCAAGCTAGAGTGCAGTGACACGATCACAGCAACCTCCTTGCCTCCCTGATTCAAGCAATTCTTCCACCTCAGCCTCCCGAGTAGCTGGAACTACAGGCCTGTGCCACCACACCTGGCTAATTTTTGTATTTTTATTAGAAATGAGTTTTTGTCATGTTTTCTAGGCTGGTCTCGAACTCCTGGCCCCAGCCTCCCAAAGTGCTGGGATTATAGGCATGAGCCACCGCGCCTGGCCCAGTTTTGTTTTTGATAAGAAGTGCGATGATACAAATATTTTTCTTTCATTTCCACTATTATTTTTCTGACCTTTTTTGGTTTTTATTTTATGTCATTTGGTTGTTTTCTTACCTGTCTTCATTAAATTTTATTGAGATTATTCTCCTTTGGGCATCTTGTAACTTATTCTTTATTTCTGCATAGCTTTGCATTTTTCTATGATTATTTTGCGGAATTAATTATTTATTGTCTCTTTTTTCTGTCTCTCTCTCTCTCTCTCTCTCTCTCTCTCTCCCCCTCTCTCTCTCTCTCTCTCTTTCTTTCTTTCTTTCCAGCTCTGTTTTTGGTTTATCAGTTGCTGAATAAAGATCGTTTTTTGGCTGGGCGTGGTGGCTTATGCCTGTAATCCCAGCACTTTGGGAGGCCAAGGTAGGTGGATCACAAGGTCAAGAGATTGAGACCATTCTCACCATCATGGTGAAACCCCATCTCTACTAAAAATACAGGAATTAGCCGGGCGTGGTGGTGCATGCCTGTAGTCCCAGCTACTTGGGAGGCTGAGGCAGGAGAATCACGTGAACCTGGAGATGGCAGTTGCAGTGAGCTGAGATTGCCGAACCCAGGAGGTGGAGGTTCCTGTGGGCCCAGATCATGCCACTGTACTGCTGCCTGGCGACAGAGTGAGACTCCGTCTCAAAAAAAAAAAAAAAAAAAAAGATCATTTTTTGTATGTTCGAATGCTTGTTTGAGTATATCCATATTTAGAATGTAGACTTAGAGGTTTCTTCTGCTTTATAATTGCTGATATTATTATTACTTTTGGAGATAATGATGAGATTTTTTCACACAATTTGTGTGAATTTTTTTTCCTGCTATTATTTTTTGTAATAGCTCTCTGTGTACTTTCTTTTCATTTTAATGATACTGAGGTTTGTTACAAGATACTTTAATTCGATTTAATCCAATCCAATTAATTTAATATAATTTAATTTAATGTTATCTTTTTCTGCTAGCTTGTCAGAATCCAGGCATGTTAGTAGGGTTTTTGTTAGTTTGTTCATTTATTTGTTTGGTAGTGGGTGAGTGGTTTTGGGTCTTCAAATTACCTGCTTTTCTTCTGACTTGCAGAGCCCTCAAATTCTTCTTTGTCTTCTTTTACCCTTTCGCCACTTAATTGCCAAAGGATACTTCTTCCTTTTTTAAAGCTTCCTTTTCTTTCCCAAACCTGTTTTCAGAAAATTGTCCCCTTAGGTAGTTCATATCTTTTAAATAGTTTCTATTCTTTTTAAAAATTTTAAATTAAAAAAATATTTTTGATTGACACGTCATAACTATATATTTATGAAGTACAATGTTTTGTTTTGATATATGTATACAATGTGACATGATTACATGGAGCTAATTAACATATCGATCACCTTGCTTACCTATCATTTTTTATTGTGAGACATTTGAAATTTATGCACTTATTTTGAAATATATGGCATTATTTTTGGTTGTAGTCATCCTGCTGTATAATAGATCTCAAAACCCATTCCTCTTTTTTATCTGAAAGTTTGTACCCTTGGGTCAGCAAGTCTCCATTTCTCCCCTCACCCTCTGAAGAGAAGAGTTTCTCTTCTCTGTTTCTATGAGTTCAACTTCGTTAGATTCTACATATAAGTGAGATCATTTGGTATTTGTCTCTTTGTCTTGGCTTATTTCACCTAGCATAATATCCTCCAGATTCATTCATGTTGTTGAAAATGACAGGATTTCCCCCTGTTTTAAATGCTCAATAGTATTCCATTGTGTATATATACCTCATTTTCACTGTCCGTTCATCTGTTGATAAACACTTAGGTTGATCCTAAGTGATTGTTGTGAACAATGTGTCAATGAACATGGGAGTGCAGATATACCTTCAAAATACTGTTAAAAGAAAAACTTCAGCTGAATTAAATTTAAAGGAGTTTAATTGAGCAATGAACGATTCACATATCAGGCAGCCTCCAGAATCACAGCAGATTCAGAGAGACTCCAGGGGTGCCTCATGGTCTGAACAAACTTATAGACAAAAAATGTAAAGTGACGTACGGGAATCAGAAGTGAGGTACAGAATAGCTGGATTGGGTACAACTCTGCATTTGCCTTATTTGAACACAGTTTGAACGCTCAGCAGTGTATGAGTGATTGAAGTAAGGGATTGGCCAAGACAGCGACTGTTACAAGAACATACTCCTAAACTAGGTTTTCAATCTTGTCTACCTATTAAGTTACGTTGCAATTCATCCACAAGGATTCAAATATAGAAGTACGAAGTCCTTCTCCAGCCATATTTAGTTTGCTTTAACCATACTAATTTCGGTTCCTTTGGATACATACCCAGACATGGGATTACTGGGTCATATGATAGTTCTAATTTTAGTTTTTTGAGGAAGCTTCATATCGTTTTCCATAATGCCTGTACTGATTTACATTCCTACCAACAATGTATTAGAGTTCTCTTTTCGCTACTTCCTCTCTGACACTTGTTATCTTTCATCTTTTTGATAAAAGCCCTTCTGACAGATGTGAGGTGATATTTCATTGTAGTTTTAATTTGCATTTGCCTAATGATTGGTATAATTATTAACGCTGAGCGTATCTTTCATGTACCTATTGGCCGTTGGGTTTTTTGTTTGTTTGTGTGTTTTTAGTAATGTCTGTCCAGGTCGTTTGTCTATTTTTAAATTGGATTATTTGTTTTCTTACTATTGAGTTTGAGTTGTTTCTATACTTTAGTTCTTAACTCCTTATTAAATGTATAGTTTGGCTGGGCGCGGTGGCTCATACCTGAATTCCCAGCACTTTGGGAGGCCTAGGTGGGTGGATCATTTGAGGTGATTAGTTTGAGACCAGCCTGGCCAACATGGTGAAATCCCATCTCTACTAAAAATACAAAAATTAGCCTGGCAGTAGTGGCACATGCCTGTAATCCTAGCTACTTGGGAGGCTGAGGCAAGAGAATCGCTTGAGCCTGGGAGGCAGAGATTGCAGTGAGCTGAGATTGGGCCACTGCACTCCAGTCTGGGTGATAGAGTGAGACCCTGTCTCTAAATAAATAAATAAATAAATGTATCGTTTGCAAAATCTGTGGACTGCCTCTTTCATTTGCTGTACAGAAGATGTTTACTTTGATGCCATCACATTTGGCTGTTTTTGCTTTTGTTGTCTGTGCTTTTGTGGCCGTATCCAAAATATCATTGCCCAGACCAATGTTGTGGAGCTTTCCTCCTATGTTTTCTTCTAATAGTTTTACACTTTCAAGTCTTGTATGTAAGTCTTTAATCCATTTTGAGTTGCTTTTTGTATATGGTATGAGGATCTAATTTCATTGTTTCTCTTGTTATACAGTGAGCTCTTTTATTCTATGTACACAGGTTTCCTTTCGTCTCAGAAAAATTTTATTATTTCATTTTTTTAACTTTAAGTTCGGGGGTATATGTGTAGGTTTTTTATGGAGGTAAACTTGTGTCATGGGGGTTTGTTGTGCAGATTATTTTGTCACACATGTATTAAGCCTAGTAGTACCCATTAGTAAGATCACTTACAAATAAAAATATTTTTCTAAATAGCATGACACATTACAATTTTTTTCTTTGACAGGCACACGAGACTGTATCTCTGCTTACACAAGTCTGGCCAGAAGGATCTGACATTCGGCGTGTCTTTTGTGTTACTTCATGCTCATTATCTTTGAGAATGTACCATCGCTTTTTAGGAAACAGAGAGCCCTCCTCTGGTCAGGAAACTGAGATCCAACAGGTGTGGTTGTTATAACTTTACTGAGAAATACTATTTCTCTCCACATTTGAAATTTTGTTGATTTGTATCTTTCATTTCCTCTATTTGGTACTTCATGTTTTTCTCTTATTTATATAAACTTCAGAAAATAAAACTGAAATTTGTGTCTATCAGGAAACACTTATTGTGCCAATAAATGATTTAATGTTCTACTATGTGCATGTTTCACTTAGTATATATTTAGTCTAAATCATCCAAAAGAAAATGAAACAAGACAGGATATTAGCACTTGGTGGAGGCCTAATATGCTAGTATGTTTTGGGCTTTTTGTATGCATTGTGCCATTAAATCCTCACAACAGCATTGTGAGAAAGGCATTAGTATTCCCATTTCACCTATGAGAACACTGAAGTTCAAATAGTCCAGGTAACATTTTTCAAACCAAACGTCCTAAATAGCAATGTGGATTGAACTCCGGTCCATCTTGTGCAAGTTCCACAATGTCAAAGTGTCTTTTGAAAGAACATTCCTGCTGTAGTGTCTTGGCATCATCCTAGCTGGAGAGATACTAAAGTTTTTAACTTTCTTTATGGCCAATAGGGTCCATTAAGAATCTGTTGGCCAATCTGTTTTCTTTCCCAATATACAGTTGTCTCTAAATGTATGTGCTTATGGGTGTGCATGTTTACACATACACACACACTTACACACTCAGATGCATGCGTATACATACTATTCTGTATACAATCTACCTCCTGGGGGATTCTTGGCTAAAGGTTTCTATTAAAGAGAAATGAAATTTCTGAACATTTCAGAAATATTCAGGGCTCATTATCTTTTACTTAGCATCCTTATAATTGTTTTTCCAATTATCAGATTGAATATATTTTTAGTGAAACATTTCTTCATAACTAGACATAGTATTTTAAATTATTCTCACAAAAATGATACTAAGTCAAATCTGCCTCTCTGGAATTTCTAATGATTAGACTCTATTTGGCCTTCTGGAGGTGCCCTGATGAAATCTTACACTTGCTTTGTTGATAGCCCTGCAAATGTTTGAAGATAGCTATGACGTTCTTGTCCCATGATATCAGATGTGTCCACTTCTTTACCCGTGTTCTCACAGGGCAGGTTTTTCAGATATATTACCATCCTGGTGTCCTCGCCCTGGTAATTTTCAATATTATTTAAAAATATGATGCCTTGGATGGGATAGAGCATTTAAGGCGTGGCTCCATCAGCGTAGAGTCCTGTGAAATTACGACTTTATTAGTTGCTCGATCAGCTCATGCAGAGTTTGGCTTAACTAAAAATCCTGAAAAATGTTTTATTTTAAATGCGATTAAGCCGGCAGCTTCCCATTCCACTTACCTCACATCTGTATAAAGGCAGTACAGTTTATGTTATAAAGAAAAGGAAAGTCTTAAAAAATGTAGAATGAAAAATGTAATAATTCAGCTGGGCATGGTGCCTCACGCCAGTAATCCTAGCACTTTGGGAGGCCAAGGCAGGTGGGTTACCTGAGGTCAGGAGTTCGAGACCAGCCTGGCCATGGTGAAACCGCGCCTCTACTAAAAATACAAAAATTAGCTGGGCATGGTGGCAGGTATCTATAATCCCAGCTACTCGGGAGGCTGAGGCAGGAGAATCACTTGAACCTTGGGTTGGAGGTTGCCGTGAGCTGAGATTGGGCCACTTTACTCCAGCCTGGGTGAAAGAGCAAAACTCTGTCTCAAAAAAAAAAAAAAAAAAGAGAAAGAAAGGAATAATTCATGATTCCTGAACAGCAAAGGTAGCTGCCAGCTTTTGTGGTCCTAGATGCTTATTATGCAATGTCACACCCTGCTGTTCTCTGGCTTATACCTTCTTTACTTTATTCAGGTGAACAGTAATTGCTTAACCCTGCAGGAGATGGAAGATTTGTGTAAACTGCATTGTCTCACTGTGGTTTTTCTACTCCATCTGCCTCTTTCTCAAAGAGCTTGTGCTAGAGTCATCACTTCCCATTGGGCTGAGGACATGAAGCCTTTATTACAAATGGTAAATATACTCTTTATTAGTTTACTATTTTTGTGTTTTGAATGTTTGATAGAAACTACAATAACTTTCAAAATTCTCTTATGTGGGACTACTATTAGCCCCTTGGGGGCTATAAAAGTTTAATGGGCTACATCAATCACTTTCCAATTTCAACATCTATGTTTAGGAGAACTAACAAATAGCATGATATATATCTAACCTAAGGAAAAAGCCTCTCTATTTTTCCTTTGTTAAATCTCTGCCAAGGTCAGGTTTTTGTGTTATCAACTATAGTTGATGGTTGGTGATCACTGTGGTCTGCTCTTAAGAGGAACTGAAGAAACAGTTTCGTAGTTTATTACTTTCAACTGTTATAGAGAATATTTAGAGACAATTTGGATACTTTAGAGAAACAGAAGCAAAAACAGAAGAAAAACTTCCCCGGAGGCCTACCATTTTAATCAATAAGGATAACTGTTAACATTTTGGTTTATTCTTTTTATTTTAAATGCATAGATTTTTCTGATGTTTTATTGTTTCTTATATTGGAACTCTATATATACATATATTTTTTCATGTTTTTCTATTTTCTTTCACAATATTAGTATCATTTTTAATGGCTACTAGTTATCTTTTAGTACCATGGTTTACTTACCCATTTCTCTATTATGGAATATTAAGAAGACTTTGATGGTTGTATTATAGATGTTGTTATTCTCTTTGTGTATAAGCCTTTTCCTTTAATTTGAGGTTATTGATTTTGGCTTGAGAGCTAGAAATGGGATTAAAGGATCAATTGGCATGAACTTTTTTTAAGGATCATTATACATATAGTGAAAATGTTCAAGGAAAGTATTTTATGACCGATTAACTAGGAAGCCAGTCCACAAACATTTAGTGCATTGTGATAATCACTGGGATAGAGTGAGAAAAATAAAAACATATTTACCCTTCCCACTCCAACCCCTTCATAGACCTACATTTTCCACAGAAGACAGATATTAAATTTTAAAAGTAATTATGAAGACGGAATCATAGAATGCTTTATAATCTGATAATAAAAAGATCCAACGTAGTCTGAAAACGATGGTGTTTCTTAAGAAATGAAGACAGGCCGGCTGCGGTGGCTCACACCTGTAATCACAGAACTCTGGGAGGCCGAGGCGGGTGGATCATGAGGTCAGGAGATCAAGACCATCCTGGCTAACATGGTGAAACCCCGTCTGTACTAAAAATATATCAAAAAAAAAAAAAGTAGCCAGGCGTGGTGGTAGGCACCTGTAGTCCCAGCTGCTTGGGAGGCTGAGGCGGGAGAATGGTGTGAACCCAGGAGGCGGAGCTTGCAGTGAGCCAAGATCGCACCACTGTACTCCAGCCTGGGTGACAGAGCGAGACTCCGTCTCAAAAAAAAAAAAAAACAAAAACAAAACACAGAAAGAAATGAAGAGAAGTGAAGTGACCCAAGTCCTGGAGGAATAGAAGGAGTTAGCAGGATGCAGAGAGGATGAAACTGGATTCTAGGACATGAAGCAGCATGTGTGATTATCCCGAGGATGGCATAACCAAGGAACTGAGATACATCTATCACAGCAGGGGTAGCAAAAATATGGGAAAGTGATGAAGCTGAAGAGGCGGGCAAGAGACAAGTCACGTAGGATTCTGTAGGCCCTGTTAAGAAAATAGATGTAACTTGATAGAAGCACAATGAGGATTCACTGGGTGGTTTCAAATGGATGAGTGGCACTTGCATTTGCAGAAACTTTCCCTGGCTTGCAATGCAGAGAGTGCATTGTAGAGGCAAAACAGGGGGGACTTGGGGAAATTAGGTGGCTATTACCTCAGTCATGTAAGTGTTGATGGTGCCAGGGACCAGTGAGAGGTAAGTAGGGATGAATAGCAGTGGGCAATTTTAAGAGTTATTTAAGGTGAAGAATGACAAGTTTAGTGATTGAGTATGGGTAATGAGGGAAAGGAAGGAGTCAAATAGTTCCTAGACCCCAGGCTTGAGCATTTGTGGGGATGCCGTCATTGTATGAAGGGCACGTTAGTGGGGAAGGATCATGAGTTTCTTTTTTGGAAATACTGAGTTTTAAGTGCCAATGCAATGTCCACATGGAGATATCTAGTAAACAATTTGAAATAATGTTTTGGACTTAGAAGGGTGGAATGGGCTGGAGTTAAAAGTTTAGGAATTGTTACCCTGTGGATGTTAATTGATGCTATGCTAAGAGATGAAATTATTTTGGAAGAGAGATATGGTAAGAGAGCTGAGGACAGGGAGTTCAAATATTCCAATATTAAACACTTAAGTATGGGTTGAGACAGTGGCAAAAGATACTGAGAAGGAACTACTTAGATAGATGGGAATAAAATCAAGGAGAATGGGTTGTCCTGAAGGTCAAAGGAACTGGGCAGTTCAAAATGTGGATGTGGTTAATAGTATCAGCTGCTATAGAGGATTGTAATAGGTTGAGGACTGAAAATACGTTGGTTTTAATGAAACGGAGCTCACTATTGATCATAATTAAGAGACTAAGGTCTAGGTTGTACTTTACCTAATAGAAAACATTAGTCTTTAATTAGACATAACAATGATCCTCTTATGTCCTCATTTTGCAAAGGAAAAACTTGGACTCAGCTATGTGGTCCATGAGCACAGCTAATGAATGATCAAGTTGAGATCTGACTTCACTCTGTCCAGCTTCCAAATATATGCCCTGTGGAGTAACAGCTGATCAGCCCATAGTCAGCCAACCTTCCTGCCTTTCCCATACTCCTTGCCTGATTTTTGGTAACACTCTGTAGCTGGAAGTGTAATTTCAGGTAGCCCCTAATATTTTCAAAATAAAAGAAATTTTTGACATTTCTTGAGGCCTCTTGAGAAAGCAACTAAGCAAATCGTAGAAGGGATCATTCCATGAGGTTTACGCTGAATCTTGAAGCATGGAGACCAACCAGGTAGGTGGATGGGAATCTTAAGAGTTTGAAGGGTTCAGCATCTTCTAGGTCCCTGAACACTCAAACACATTTTTTAAAATGCTCTTTTGACCTGAAAGTTAAATCTGAACATATTAAAATCTAAATAAAGAACAGAAGCACATTTCAAAGCAGAAGTATTTCTGTAGCTTTGGAATTCTATCTGTGGGTAACAGTGTGAGAAAAACACTATTTTAAGAGTCAAATGCAGATTTCCTTGATTCGGGATAAAGAACTATACAGAACGCATTTTTGGATCAGTTTTTATTTTATTTTATGCTTTAATTCCTTAAGATGTAAAGCATTCACCATTACCCAGCCTGAATGGGCTTGCATTAACAAGGATTGGAACCATCCTGCCCACTGCCTTTCAGTTCAGAAGCATATGAACCCTATAGTTTATTGCTAATATGAATATTGCCAATAACTTGGTTTTCCTTTCAATTTTCAGAAAAAGTGGTGTGAATATTTCATCTTAAGAAATATACATACTTTTGAATTTTGGAATCTGAATTTAATTCACCTTTCTGACTTAAATGATGAGCTTTTGTTGAAGAATATTGCTTTTTACTATGAAAATGAAAATGTAAAAGGTACCATCTCAGTATATTATAATCATACTTCCATCCACAGATAAACTTTATAAGGAATTTAAAACTACAAAATAATTTTTCTGTACTTCCATCATATAACATAGCAATTATTTTCATCTTTGTTCACATATTTATGTAATATTTTAGTTGCAATCAGAGGGAATGCTGTATTTTAAAATATGTTTTTCACTTAATATGACATTAAAAGTATTTCAGGAGAAAATATATGTTTGCGTGTCCAGCATTTTCAGTTAATTTCAGAAGTTGAACTTTTCATTTAAATGCATGCATAATATTTCTTCATAAAGTTTAATTAATTATTTCACTACTATTGAGATATTTAGAAAATTTATTTTTTTCCAAAAGATAAGGCTAATTTATATATTTTTATATGTAATTTGTTTTTCTTTCTTTAAAATCTTTTCTTAGGGTAAGATTTCTGATGTTTCCTAATAGTAAAACCAAACCAAACAAAACAAAAACATATTTGGACAGAACTCTAACTGATTGAACATTATTGAAGCTTTGACCATGGTGATGTGGTTCCTTCATGTTGTAATCATTGTAATGAATTAGCTGCATATAAACTTAACAATCCTTTACCAATTTTCTCATCTCTCAAAAACTAAAGTTTTTATTCTGTTTTGTTGGTTGTAAAGTTATGTGTGGCATAACATTTTTATTACCTTAAAGAGTAGTTAAATGTTCACGATGCGTTTGTGGGTTAATGTACTTACAATTTTAATACTTAGTTATTAACAATAAAAACAAGATAAACTTTACAATCTGTATCTCATAGTCAACACTAGTGACCATTTTCATTTATGTCCAGTGTGGAACTCACTAAAAATTTCACTATGTGGAAAGTATTTCAGAATTCCATGAATTTACTCAAAATGTGACTAATGATTCTTTGTGTGGGAGTGAATGGCTTCTAGTATTTAGAGTTTTTAATTGTTATGTAGGCCTACATTTGAATTTGGGAGATACCATTATGAAAGATTATGAATATCTCTGGAATACCGTATCAAAGTTGGTCAGAGACTTTGAGGTTGGACAGCCATTTCCTCTGAGAACAACAAAAGTTTGTTTTCTTGAAAAGAAACCATCACCAATCAAAGGTAATAAATTTCTAAATTAATCTGAAATGAAAGCATTATTCCTCTGAAAGTGTTTAGGAAACACCACTAATTCAGTGCTGCAAGTATAAATAATTTTCTGGCACTTGAATTTTAATAATAAAAATAAATTACCTTTATTCTTGTATCCTTGGAGTGGTATGCTGTGACTATAATTATGAAGATTTACATTTTGCTTATAATTAATATTGTTTCAATTAAAAAACACAGCCAGATATATATGACTTCCATTTCCAGCAATATGGCAGTTACAGGTCCACAGAAAAATCTCTTTGTGTAAAGCACTTGAGATGCTGAATAAGAGACACCAAACATCTTTTTATATCATTATAGCTAAGCTCAAAACATCCTAGGGGCTGAAAAATTTAGGGAAGGCCACATGGGCTCTCCACCTCTTTTAGGCAGCAAGTTGCAGGGGCTTAAATAAGAAAGGATCCCGACAAACACAGGCACAGGGAGCACTAGGAGGATCCCAGGCAGAGCAATGGTGGTTAACCTGGAATCATGAACCAGACATTCAATAGAATAAAAAGTCATTCATTTGTCTATTATCATAATATACTTGATATGTAATATCTATCTATCTATCTATCTATCTATCTATCTATCTATCTATCTGTCTATCATCTATCTATCTATCTATCTTGTGTGTGGTGTGTGTGTGTGTGTGTATAAAATCAAGGAGGACTCAAGAGAATACTGTAATCATATCAAATAATTTCATTACCATCTGTATTTTTCCCTACTTCTTTTTTATTTCATTTTCATGAAAGTCTTTGTATATGTGTATGTATATGTATAGAGATATATAATCTCTGAGGCTTCCGTCGTCAAAATCTTTGTCTTATAATAAGGAATAATAAAAGGAATTCACATTTGAAAATAAAAGGCATAGGTATTTTTCTTTATCTTCCTTCCTTTCTTCCTTCCTTCCTTCTTTCCTTCCTTCCTTCCTTCCTCCCTCCCTCCCTGTGTGCTTGCTTGCTTTTCTTCCTTTCTTTCTTTCTTTTTCTTTTTTCTTTCCTTCCTTCCTCCCTCCATCCTTCCTTCCCTCCCTCCTTTCTTTCTCTCTTTCTTTCTTTCATTCTTTCCTTTCCCTCCCTCCCTTCCTCCCTTCCTTCCTTCCTTTCTTCCCTCCTTCCTTTCTTCTTCCCATCTACCTACCTATCTGATTTATCCATCTGTCATCTGTCTACTTACCCATCCATCCACCCATCCATGCATCCATCCATCCACCCATCCATGCATCCATTCACCCACCTATCCCCCATGCATATCCACCCACCCATCCCCCATGCATATCCACATATATGCCAAAATGCTGTCTCATTCTTTATATTCTACTGTGTTCCAAAGTGTTTTACTGTGGGAAATAGCTTTATGAGAAGGGCTGAACTTGATACATGTAAATAAGATTAATATAAAATGTTTTTAATATGAAGTTTTAGAAAATAATATGTAATATTCCTGTCTGAAAGTTTTACATTTGACCTTGTCTCAATTTTTTTTTGTTTGTTTACAGACAGCTCCAATGAAATGGTGCCCAATTTGGGTTTTATTCCAACGTCATCTTTTGTGGTTGATAAATTTGCTGGAGATATTTTGAAAGATTTGCCTTTTCTAAAGAGGTATAAGGCCAAAAACTATGCCTCAATAAATACTTGTGTGGAATACATGAGTTACTCAACAAGGATTATTTGAAATGCAGACGATTAGAGTACATTACATGTAGTATGTGTTTGTAATACATAATGAATTTAAAATCAAAATTTTCAATGCCTTTTGGCCATTACTATGTAAAAATCTGTATAGTTTTTAATCTTAGAATAAATCACTACAGCTGCATATTTTAAATTAATGAATTAATGAATGCCTATTAGTTGATATTGATGGGACTGTTAGAGACATGGAGTAGATTTTGATTTATTAAACCTCTAATAAACTGCTCTTTGGAGTCTACCACCCACATTATATTGCAGAAAGAAGAAGGGGAACTATGATTTTCAAAAACATTATAAAATAAAATCTGTGCTGTGTTATATTTGGAAGTGTGCAATTTAAAATATGCCTTTTTTGTCTCACAGTGATGATCCTATTGTTACTTCACTGGTTAAACAAAAGGAATTTGATGAACTTGTGCACTGGCATTCTCATAAACCCCTGAGTGATGATTATGACAGGTCCAGGTGTCAGTTTGATGGTAAGCTCTGTGACTCCAGTGACATAAATTTAAATCTACTTTACTCTCTGCCTCTTATTTTATAGTGGAAAATTATCATAAGACACAAATTAAATTTTTTTGAATGAAAATAGTCTACAAGATATTTAGATGTGCATTGGGAAAGATGGTAATGAAAAATTCTCTTTCTCTTTATTGACAGTCGTACGTATGTAGATATGTATGTGTTTTAGGAGGAAGTGCTAGAAGGTGTTTCAAGGAAAGATGGTTTGTAGTTTAAGCAATGTATGTATTCCTTGGAGTCATATATATAGAGACCATAGTCTTTCAAGCAATTTTAACTGTTTCATAACACCCGATTGGCTGCATGTAACAAGCACCAGCATTCTATCTGCCTTCATGCTCAGGGTGGTTGAAACTACAGAAGGAGGCCCATGAAACCACTAACAGTGGATCAACAGAGACTGAATTTGGGATCTTGTCTTAATCTCAACTTTCTGTATCCCTATGCTTACCCCCAGCCCCGTTAGAGTTGACAAAACTTACTCTGAGAATAACCTAGGAGTAGGCATAGCAAGTATGCTCCTGTGAAGTACCTGGGTATGTAAATAATGACCAAGGTGTGGGGGGATACTTTAGATGAACCATTAACATGCTTCGGAGTGGTTTGGTGTGATATGTATAGTTACAGACATAGAAAAATTAATCAGCTTAGTTATTTCATTACTGTGAGTATTACAGTTTTTATGGAGATAAGGGAGTAAGGCATATCTTGACTTTGGGGGCATCTTATGTTATTAAATTTTACCATTTTAGCTGCCATGCTCTGGGCTCTGGCTCTGTGGCTATGGTCTGGAGTAAGGATTTTTTCTATCCAGTGATACAAGAAGTCAGAATATCTTAGATGGTTGTCTTCTTCACTCTGCCTCTACCTTCTTCTTAAACTAATTCACAGGGCACAGGACATAGGTAATGACTGGAATCCGTCATTTTTTTGTTGCACCCTGATACCTAATTTAGGAGGTAGACCATGAAAGTGTGTTTTGTCACTTCCATCTTTTAAATAAGAAAAGGAATTATTATCCATAGATAACTTGATTTTACATTCTCTCTTTAAGAAAGATAATGAGATTAAATTGCTTTTCCACTAATTTAACTACTGGATGTGGAATAATATGAAGAATTGATGAGAATGCTATTGAAAAACTACAATAAAGTTACATTTTAAGTCTTTTCTTTTTCAGAAAAATCTAGAGACCCTCGTGTTCTTAGATCTGTGCAAAAGTATCATGTTTTCCAACGGTTTTATGGGAATTCATTAGAAACAGTCTCTTCAAAAATCATCGTGACTCAAACTATTAAGTCAAAGAAGGATTTTAGTGGGCCCAAGAGCAAAAAGGCACACGTAGGTTCTATAAATTCTATCCAATTAAAAAAATTTTCCTTTTCTTTTCTCAAGTTGATATGTGTTATCTATCCCTTTGGTGGTTTCTTTTTATATAATGCCTTTTCTTGATATATAGATGCTTATATTTTTATATACGATTACTTATTACCTCTGGCTGAAAAAGCCTAACCTGCATAAAAAAGTTGTAATGATATTCTATACATAATAACATAACTATCTATTTGAAGAATAATTAAGTGACTAAAGTTTTGAGTTTAGAAATTTTAAACTAACGTTAAAAATATAGTTGTTCATTAATGACAGTGAAAATCTTTTTCATATAGGTAGTAAAAATGGATATGAAATGTTTATCTACTTTTTTCCTAAATTATAAAGAGTGTTTACACTTTTCCAAAGTATTTAAATGATTGATTAATCCACCACATTTTGTGAGTGGAAGGTTAGAACTCTCCATTTCCTCTTTCTGTGTGGCTTGTACTCCTGCAACCTTACCTTTTTCCTTCTTGGGATGTCGTTTTTCTACTCTTTTCCTGGGAGACGTAACTGGGGATGGAATACAAGGAGTAAATAAGGAAAGTTCCAATCTATTTCTGGAATAATAATACTAATAGTTTATGATCTAAAATTATCAGTTGATAATTCCTGAAACATTAATGTCTAAGTACAGATATTTTTATTTTAAAACTGAATTTTCTGATTATTTGACTTTAGAGGCAGGTCATAAATGGTTTCCATCTTAAACAAATGGAAAACTCATCAGGCTTTAGTATCTTTCTGTGGCCTCAAAGTTGGGGTTTTGGAAATGGCATTTATTTTCACAAAAAGTTTCTCTCAAGATGAAAGGTTTTAGTATATTAGAGAAAGTACCGACTTAACAAAACCAATCACAAATAAAGGTATTTGTCACATATCCACCTTAACAAATTGAAATAAACGTGGTGAAGTTATCAGGAATGGAACATATAAAGACCTCAAAAAATATTTTTATTTTCACTTCTGAATAATTACTTTTGTGAAAATTTTGGCAAGATCAGGAAAATGTGCATATCTTTGTCAAGCCTTAAGTGGACATTTTCAGAACTCCGAGAGACAGGTAGTTCATCAGTTCAAGGACTTATCAAAAAAGTTCTTGTATTTTCTACTCAGGATAACTTCAAAAAATAATCACAAATTACTCTAAAACGTTCTCACATGTTCTGTGAAGCCTCTATTCTTGAACTGCTTCAAAAGTTTAAGCAGTTGGGCTGTCCCATCTTTTGTTTTAAGAGCCAAAGAGAAGCCTCTCTGAGCCCAACTATGTGATCATTGTTTCTCTCCTCCTTTTCATTTTTATAGCCAATTGTATTGTCAGTGAGACTACTTAATTAAACATTTACTTTTTTATTATGGGTGACAAAAGGCTACTGCTTTTCAGTTTTTTTGTTGTTGTTGTTTTGAGAGATGTTATGAAATGGCAAATTTGCAGACATTCTTGTTACATAATACAATGTATGAAAATAGAAAAATCTACATGGCAAAGGGTCAAAGGTAACCCTTGTACTATTGAAACAGAACCATGCTAAATTGGCCCAACACAGCAAATTAGGAAGACTAAACACTGGGAAAGCTCAAATATTATTGATTAGAATTATTTGTTTCTAGTTTAGAGAGTGATGACAATTAAAATTGACTTCATTATAGGCAGGCATTTACATATTAATTTCGTGACTAACCAGAAGTGTGGAAAATGTGTTGGAATCCTCTTGCTAATACAACAATTCTCTAATTTGTCTTTGTAGATTAATGAGTCAGGTTGGTAAAAGCATAGTAAAAGTGGGTCCATACTATGTTTAAGTTAATTGGAAGTGCTTATTGAGGAAGAGCAAATCAGTTGTATTTGTGTTGTTCCTCTTATCCACTCCTCTTCTTCCTCTTTCCTTATTCACTCATCAAACATTATGGACTAAATGCTTTGTGCTTGAGACATGCAGACAACAAAGGCACATTCCTGTCTCAAGGATCTCAATCAAGAGAGGAGGAATGGCAAATGAAATTACAACTACAGTTTATGTTAATGTGTGCTTCAATAGGTGTCTGAGCAGAGGAAGAATACATGATTTCGACTTGGGAGAGTCAGGGAAAGCTTCACGGAGGAAATATCGTAAACAAGTAGAGAACAGGGAGGTGATGTGGGAAGAATGGAAGAGGACAGGCGATTCCAGAGAGAGCAGCAGATATCATAGCATGGAGAAATGAAAAGAGAGGCAGTCTCTTGTCTCTGATTTTGTGACATTAACTCTTCTTCTTCTTCTTTTTTTTTTATTTTTCTGAGACAGAGTCCTGCTCCATCGCCCAGGCTGGAGTGCAGTGGCCCAATCTCGGCTCACTGCAACCTCTGCCTCCCAGGTTCAAGGGATTCTCATGCCTCAGCCTCCCAAGTAGCTGGGACTACAGGATCGTGCCACCACGCCCAGCTAATTTTTGTATTTTTAGTAGATAAGAGGTTTCACCGTGTGGGCCAGGCTGATCTGAAACTCCTGGCTTCAGGTGATCCTCCAGCCTCAGCCTCCCAAAGTGCTGGGATTACAGGTGTCAGTCACCATGCCCGGCAACATTTACTGTTTTATTTATAAACCACACCACTCAGAAATCTAGAAAATTATCTACAGAGAGCCTTTACACTCCCTAAATTAAATTGTCTTAAGTTATAAATTAACAGAGGCTTAATTTCCAAAAGAAAAAAAGAAATTTTTCACATCTACTCAGAATGGGATGATGGTCAAAGTCTTCAATACACCCATAATATTGTCTCAGTCATGACCTGTTATCTTGGAATATTTTCAACTTGTCTTAAGAGATGTTTTTTCCTTTGGGGCAGGAGACCAAGGCTGAAATAATTACTAGAGAGAATAAGAAAAGGTTATTTGCCAAGGAAGAACAAAAGGAAGAGCAAAAGTGGAATGCTTTGTCATTTTCTATTGAAGAGCAATTGAAAGAAAATTTACACTCTGGAATAAAGAGCCTAGAAGATTTTTTGAAATCCTGTAAAAGTAGCTCTGTGAAACTTCAGGTTGAAATGGTGGGGTTAACTGCTTGCTTGAAAGCCTGGAAAGAACATTGCCGAAGTGAAGAAGGTATGTAATTCTGTTTTGTTATTTCGGTGAGTTGGAGAATTAATACAAATGTAATGATGATAGTTGCCATTTGTTAACTGGAAATTTGCATTAGAAGACTTACATGCACTATCTTACTTTATATATTATTACCTTTACAATAGTTTCTGCTACCTGCCGGGGGTATGTTCCAAGACCCACAATGGTTGCCTGAAACTGTGGATAGTACCAAATGCCATGTATATTGTTTTTTCCTATGCATACATACCTATGATAAAGTTTAATTTCTAAATTAGGTACAGTAAGAGATTAACAACAATAACAAATAATAAGATAGAATAATTATAACCATATACTGTAATAAAAGTTATGTAAATATGGTCTCTCTTCCTCAAAATACCTTATTGTACTATACTCAACCCTTTTCTTCTTGTGAGAATGTGAGATGATAAAATGGCTACATGATGAGGTGATGTGAGGTGAATGATGAACGCTATTGTTGACCTTCTGATGATACAACAGAAGGAGGATCGTCTGCTTCAGGTGATCCTTGCGTCATTAAGCCATGATGGAGTGAATGACTGATGTTAGGAGCAGACGATATTGATGATTGGGGTCCTCCATGGTTGAAAAAGTTTTGCTGAAATCTTTTAGAAGAATAACATTATCAGTAACTGTCATCACTTTTTTTTTTTTTGAGATGGAGTCTCACTCTGTCACCCAGGCTGGAGTACAGTGGCACCATCTCAGCTCACTGCAACCTCCACCTCCCAGGTTCAAGCAATTCTTCTGCCTCAACCTCTCTAGTAGCTGGGACTACAGGTGCACGCCACCATGCCCAGCTAATTTTTGTATGTTTAGTAGAGACGAGGTTTCACCATATTGGCCAGGCTGGTCTTGAACTCCTGACTTTGTGATCCACCTGCCACGGCCTCCCAAAGTGCTGGGATTACGGACGTGAGCCATCGCGCCCAGCCACTGTTGTCACTTTTTAACTCATCAAAGTGTCTCTGTGAAGGTTGCCATTCTTTTGTGATTATATGGGTGACTTTAATGCTGTGTTCCATCTGAGAATTGTATTCCATATTTTTTCTTTTAATATCCATGTAATTTGAAACACTTCAGCAAATTCAGGTTCTGCTTCAGGTTCTTCATCTTCCTCCCTAGATGACTCAATAAGTTCTTCCATTTCCTCATTTGTTAACATTTCCTAATGAACTTCAATATGTTGTTTCACTTCTTTATCAAACACGTTGGCAAATCTCTCTCTATCAATCAGTCTTGCTGCATGAAATATTTTCCTAACTTCTCCATTGATCCCCAGGAAGTCTCGAAAATCACTCAGGACTTTACTCCATAAATTCTTCCAGCAGTCATTTATAGTTTTTGGGTTTAATTAATCCATTGCATCTTTGGTGAGTGTTATTGCATCAGCAATAGTGAATAATTTCCAGCACCTTATCATGTCCAGATTAGGGTCTGCATCAATTGCTGATTGAATGTAATCAAACACCAGGCAGGTGTATGTGGCTTTGACAAACTGAATGATGCCATAGTCAAGGCGCTGAGTTTGTATTTGGAGGTAAAAATACAATCTCAATGTTTTCATTTTCAACAAAAACAAATTTGGGATGGCTAGGTGCATTGTCTAGTATTCCAAGCTTTCCTCTTTCAAGTATTTTTTCACTTCTGGGAAAAAGCATTGGTAGAACCATTCCATAAAAATGTTGGCTGTCATTCACACTTTCTGATTATGTTGCCAGAACACAAGAAGATAATTTTTGCTTTTGTTTTTGAGAGTGTATGTCTTCTTCAGTCTGTATGCTATGCCTGTCTTTATTATATGCACTGCAGCACTGCCACCTAGTACCAGGGTTACTCTGTCCTTCCATGTTTTATGTCTTGGTGCCTCCTTTGGACTTTTATGAATGTAGGTTCTATTGGGCATCTTCTTCCAGAAGAGCCTGGTTTCATCACAATTAAAACCTTGCTTTGGATGGTATCCTTTCTTTCTAACCAACTTCTTCAACTCTGCCAGAAATGTGGCAGCAGCTTCTTCATTGGCAGATGGAGCCTCTTCAGTCAGTAGTTGTTTTGTTTTGTTTTGTTTTTGAGATGGAGCCTTGCTCTGTCACCGTACTGGAGTGCAGTGGTGTGATCTTGCTCACTGCAACCTCCGCCTCCTGGGTTCAAGCTATTCTGCTGCCTCAGCCTCCCGAGTATCTGGGACTGCATGCACACACCACCATGCCCAGCTAATTTTTGTATTTTTACTAGAGATGGGATTTCACCATGTTGGCATGTTGGCCAGGATCATCGATCTCTTGACCTCATGATCTGCCCACCTTAGCTTTTCAAATTGCTGGGATTACAGGTGTGAGCCACTGAGCCCGGCCCACTTCAGTATTTTTTATATTTTTCAGTCCAAGCCTATTCCTGAATTTGTGTAACCATCCTATATTTGAAGAAAATGGGTCATTGTCACTCATTTCAGAGGATGCCTTGTTGAAGTCTTCATACAGATTCAATGCTTTCAGGTGCAGCATGTTTCCATCACCTGGAAAATATTTTCTATTCATGTCTTCCACCTTCTATCTTAACTAAGCACTTGTCAAACACTGTGTCCAAAACTTTTGCCATTTGAGGTGCAACAGCAAAACTAGCACAGATTTCTTTTTTCTTCTTCACAACTTCATGGATAAAAGATTGTTTCTGACTGTAGATCTTAGCAACCTCAGCATATGAGTTTTTCTTCACTTATTAAGTCAAGAACTTTCACGTTTTCACTTAAAGAAAGCACTTTATGGCTTCTTTTTGGCATATATGAATTGCCAACATCACTTATTTTACAGTTTGGGGCCACTATTAAGTAAAAGAAGGGTTATTTGAACACCAACACTGAGGCATCAATGCAGTCAATCTGATCATCAAGGTGGCTACTAAGTAACTAATGGGAAGGTGGTGTCTACAGTGTGAACATGGGGGACAAAGGAAGGATTCATGTCCTGAGCAGGATGAAGTGAGATGGTGCGAGATTTCATCACACGACTCAAAATGGTGTGCACTTTAAAAACATATGATTTATGTATTTCTGGAATTTTCTTTTTTTTCTTTCTTTTTTTTTTTTTTTGAGATGGAGTCTCGCTCTTTCGCCCAGGCTGGAGTGCAGTGGCACTATCTCAGCTCACTGCAAGCTCCGCCTCCTGGGTTCACGCCATTCTCCTCCCTCAGCCTCCTGAGTAGCTGGGACTACAGGTGCCCGCCACCACACCTGGCTAATTTTTTGTATTTTTAGTAGAGACAGAGTTTCACCATGTTAGCCAGGATGGTCTCGATCTCCTGACCTTGTGATCTGCCTGCCTCGGCCTCCCAAAGTGCTGGGATTACGGGCATGAGCCACTGCGCCCGGCCTGGAATTTTCATTTAATAGTTTTGAACCACAGTTTAGCTCAGATCCCTGACACCACCAATAAAAGGACAATTTTGTATTTTATCAATGAGCAATGACATCTCAGAGAGGGTCCCAAGGGCAAATATATAGCACATCCATAAGCACCTTCAAAGACGGGTGCAAAAAGAACAACTTATAAAGTTGTGGGCATGGTTAAGGGAACCAACAAAAACGATGAGGCACCCAGGAAGAATCTGTCATTCACCTTTGAGACCAATGAGTAAACATTTCTTTTTTGGGTAACACTGTATTCATGCTTCCCTGGCACGCTGAGTTCTTCCAAAGCTGCTGTGGATACCATGTGCTCTACTTTACAATTTCCATAGCAGGTAGTAAAAAAGAAAAGAAGGGGCAGAAAGAGGAAGATACAGGTGAAATAGGCTCACATCAAGATGTGTAAATTCACAGCAAGTGAAATGATCTTGTTCCATAATACCTCCAAACTGACAGTCCTTCTGAGCAAACCTAGTTGATCTGTCAGTTTTGAGCATCTCCACACTTTGATCCATTTAACACATGACCTCCATGTTCTCTCCAACACCCTGACCTATTGTTTCTCTCCAGCAACCTCCTATTGTTTCTGCTGCTTAATTGGGAATGATCAAGTGTTATGCATTGTTTTTCTAAATGAACTGCTCACTTAGAAAAACAGTGCATAACAATCAGTATGAACTGTATTACATTTCCTTTGTAGCCTGTTACTGTATTCAGTAGGTGTTAGTTAATATTGTTAAATAGGTGAAATATAGGTGATTGATTAGAAGAAACCCTGACATAATAAGTATGAAATAATAAGCAGAGCAGAGGAACAAAAAGGGTATGTATGAATATAAAGCAATGGAGAGAGATTAGCAACATCTAGAATGTGACAGTTGGAAGAGGTGGATTGAATTGAAGGGCTCCAATGGTTACACCAAATACTTATCTGTGGTCAACCATAGGACTCAATAAATGTTGCTAAGGTTTTAACCAGATATTTCAAGTCATAAAGATATTTTTCTTTGGACAGAGTAGAGCACATATGAAAATAAAAGATGGAGAAAATATTTGTTATTCTTCCTAAACTTTTACAAACTTGAGCTTTTTTGATCTTATTTCTATTATGAACTACAATTTTTTTCCCAACACTGATATAGCTACATCTCAACAATCCACAGAGATGATGAAGTGTGGATAGTGGAACTTCAATTTTACTTTATTTGGTCCTTTCTACTCCAAAACCTCCACTAATGCCAAGTGAGACAGTGAGGCCATCTAGATGATTAATCTTGGATAATCAAATGAATTATTTTTGATGGTCTTTATAACAATTTTATTGTTTATTGTTTATCAAGGTAAAACCACGAAAGATTTAAGTATAGCTGTTCAAATGATGAAAAGGATCCACTCCTTGATGGAAAAATACTCAGAACTTTTACAAGAAGATGATCGGCAACTCATAGCCAGATGCCTTAAGTATTTAGGATTTGATGAGTTGGCAAGTTCTTTACATCCAACCCAGGTAATATTATCAGAATAGCTCAATTTCAACAGGGTAATTATTAGGTATACATAAAGTGTTTTGCAAAGATAGTCATCTCTTCCAGATTTTTTTTTTTTTACTGAAAATACTATTATTAGTAGTAACCCAACTGCCCAATCTTGAAGTAATGCATAATTAGAAAATTTGTACAAATGCTTACCTGGACAAACAGATTAAATGCCAGATAATCTCTGCAGATCCTTTAAAACTAACCCTGCACTTAATTCTAGCAAAACATCTCAAAACTAGTGTGATTATTCAATTGTCTTTAAATATATCAGGTTGTAGCCACAAATATCATGACGTATATTTGAAAATCTTGATGTCTACTAATTTTTTCTAGTTAAGACAATGATTTAAAAAATTTAAATTTAAAAGGTGGTAAAATGCTTTTCACATAGAAAGTGCTCAGTAATAAATGTTTTACTTATTTAAATGATATTCTAATTCAATGTCATTTTCAAAATGGACTTTTAAAATAATGCAGGATGCAGAAAATGATGTAAAAGTGAAGAAAAGGAATAAATATTCAGTTGGCATTGGGCCAGCTCGGTTCCAACTGCAATACATGGGCCATTATTTGATACGAGATGAGAGAAAAGACCCAGATCCCAGGGTCCAGGATTTTATTCCCGACACATGGCAGGTAATACTGCAAATGAAACAAAAATTACTGTATTTTCTTATTATATGTGATCTCGGAGGTTTCTCATTATTGTGGCTGTACATGTTATATTTGGTGTTCATGTCATTTAAAGATACTTTGTTATTGAAAATGTCAAATGTGGACTATTTTTTCCCCATTTAAAGAAAGTGAGATTTTCTTTTATTATATAGACCATTTCCTTGGAGGTACATTAATGGAGTCATATGTTTAGCTCTGATGTTATCTCAGTGTCATCCAGCTGTATCATCATGGAGCAGCCTCCAGGTTTTCCCTGTGTCAATAGGATTTCATATGTAAATATATAAAGTGCATAGAGAAATTTGGATAGTTTAAATAGTAGGGACAATTGTTTAGATATTTACACATTGCATCTGTCACCATAGTAGCTATTCTAAAAATGTATATAAAATTAATATTGAGGGATATAAAATTTAGAAGAAAAGGATGCATTTCTACATACATTGAACCATACCAACTTGCTGATAAATTGAACATGTTTGCCTACAGAAATGCAGTTTTATAGCTTCAGTCTAATAGACTGCCCCCTTCAGAATCTTTCTTATGATGGTGGGGTAGGTTAAAAAATACATGGCGCCTTTTCATGAATAGGAAGACCGGTTCCTTGCTTCAGTGCAGGACTAGAGGCAGTAATGCTCTCCATTAATTTCATTCACATTGTAACTCTTCTGATGCCCAATTCACGTTGAGGTGTGGCCAGGAGTGGACCGGTTGGGGTTTTGAGTTGTTTTCCCACCTTCTACCTATTACATAGACTTATTATCATTCTTCGGCTAGTCAGCATTCTTCGGCTGAAGGGATGGAGCTCTCTCATCCTGGCATTCTTCTATGTAGAAAGTAGAATATCAGTAGTAAAATTAAGAATGTTTGATGTTTCTTCTCCTCAGCTATTTTCTTCACCATCAGTAATATACATATTGTCTCTTTCTTAGAACTTAGTTTCTCAGCCGCACTTAGTAAATAGCAAATAATTACAAGATGTTTTCTCAATAATAAGATATTTTGTTCAGACATCCTCTCCATTTTTCACACATAAAACCCACCTTACAGATGTTCAAAAGCATAAAAATGATCTCTTCTGAGAGAATGACATGAGACCTTCAGATGTTCCTACAGATCCTTTGAGGTTCAGAAAATTGTATTGGAAGTCTATAAATACTGTCTTTGTTTTGGTAACATACGGTTCACTTTCTTGACACGAATGGTACTCTACACCCTGCAGCGAGAGCTCCTTGATGTTGTGGATAAGAATGAGTCAGCAGTGATTGTTGCCCCAACGTCCTCAGGCAAAACCTATGCCTCCTACTACTGTATGGAGAAAGTGCTGAAGGAGAGCGACGACGGGGTGGTTGTGTACGTTGCACCCACAAAGGTAGTGCTCAAGTGACTATAATATTCTCTTTCATTCCTGAACCTACTATTTAAAAATCATGAACATGGTCACATGGTAGATCTAGTTCGCTTTATTTTTTAACCTGCATTTTCTTGTCCCAGTGTCTGAAGCTAAAATAATATACATATACATATACACAAACATACACACACACAAACATGTACATAAAATAACATATACATATTCAAACTTTAGACATCAGGGGAAAGTCACCAAATATAGGAGACACAATTTTTTTTCTGATGTATAGGCAACATTTTCTGTTTTTCCTTCTGATGAATACTTTTTAAATTCCATTTTACTTTAGGTTGAGGTTTATCAATGAGGTTTGTATGCTGAGTCAACTATCTCAAAGAGAATGTGTTAGTGTGTTTAGAGTAGTGGGTTGATGAAAGGGGTTAGTAAGCTTTCTGCACTGAAAGCAGGACACACTTTTAGACAGTTCTTGTTGTCCTCTTATATTTCACCTCTATTATGTGACTAATGGATCTTTTTCTTTGTCAATCAGGCCCTTGTTAATCAAGTGGCAGCAACTGTTCAGAATCGTTTTACGAAAAATCTGCCAAGTGGTGAAGCTCTCTGTGGTGTTTTCACCAGGGAGTATCGTCATGATGCCTTAAACTGTCAGGTAGGGTATTTTAATTAATAAGTGTGTTATCAAATTATATAACTGTACTTGTATGTCTCTTTGACTAGAAATTCAACATCTTCACAAGGCTTGTGAAAATAATTTATTTGAATTTATGAAAGACAAAATACTTTTAGAAAAAATGTAATATTGTTACATTTCAAAGAGTGAGAACTAGAACTCATCTTTCTCTAAGGACACTGACCTTTGGATTTCTGATTTCATTAATATTTTATTGCATTGTCTTGGTTTGTAAAGGGATTCAGAATGATCTGAAGAATGCTATGTTATAGAAAATTAACAAATCTCAATTTTAAATCAATTACTTTTTCTTCATAAGTATCTATTAAGGATACTCATGATTTAGAAAATGTTGTATTATGGATCGTATACCTGGTGTTAAATCATAGACAGTTTTCACCCTTATGAACTCACAGACCAACAATTAAGACTAAATAAGAATGAACACATGATTATAGAAGATTGCATGGTAGACATGGAGATGTTCTACCCAGATTGCCTTTCAAAGAAGGACTTGATGTGGGGAGTGTGGTTAAGATAGATGCCAGCCATCAGCTCCCCCAGTTCTGCCTCCACAGTCTCTACCCTGCAACTGAGCTAAGTAGAAGTATAAACAGCGGGCTGCTGTGGCTTGATGTGGAACAACTCTGACAGCAGTCCTTACTCCAGAACTGCGAGCTAGGTTGGCTGAGGCTCCATCAGGCCTGCCTTGCAGTTAGGCTTCCCCCTCTGCTCATTCTGCTTCCCTGCTCTTTTCACACTAGCTGATTCTTAATAAACATCTTTCAATCTAAACTCTATGTCAGTGTCAGGTTTTAAAGAATGAAACTTGTGACAATGAATAATTTCTATTTTTAAACCCTGAATGCTCATAAACAAGGATGTAAACTTCAAATCTGATTTTCTACCATTTTTGGCCTAACAAAATTTCAGTTTCATATGGTTCCAATGAATATAGCACAGTTTTGATGAAACCCTGAATTCTCAGAAGCAATGCTATATGCCAGTTATCAGCAGGTACATTCAGGACTCATAAGTCTATCTTACATATTCCTGTAAATATGTCAACACATAGTAAGTGCTCAAAATGTTACTTCACACAATATTATTCTTTGTAGGTACTTATTACAGTGCCTGCCTGCTTTGAAATTCTGCTGCTTGCTCCTCATCGCCAAAACTGGGTGAAAAAGATCAGATATGTTATATTTGATGAGGTAGGTTTGGTGTTCTTTCTTTACTTAATTCCCTAGTGCACACTTGCATAGCAATGAAGATATTTGGTGTTTCAGGACATCTATCCCCTTGGATGGAGTTCAGATTGAGAAGGCCTCCGTTTTTTTTTCCTGAGTGATTTTTCAGGAAAAATCACTTTTTTGGCTCCCTTTTCCTGTTGTGACTCAATAGGGTAAAATGATGCACCCTGCAGAGTTCTGTATGGGAGTGGAATCCTTCATTGACAACGGTTTCAGGGGAAATAGAATTCAACCATCCTGGTACAAGTTTCCCTGGACAGAGATTTCAATCCAATCTTTGACCTCTAAAGTAAATAATTTTTGGTTCTAACAATGATGTCAATTACATAAGTTTTATCAGTCATGATCCCAACAGATAATTAAATGACACTCTTGAAATGCAATAATTCAAGAACTGTATTTTTCAAAGGTGTATGCGAGGGAATCCACAAGGGTTAGTGCAGTAATATAGAGCTAGTAGTTTGCCCCTAGGCTTAAAGGGGCAGGGCGTGGAAGCATTTATGGAAACTCAAAAGGAGATTCCAATTGAGTTGGCCATATTGTGAGGAACATAGCTGATTCAAGGTAGCTTTGCAGGAAAGGAGCCAATGGAAAAATGACCTCAGCCTCAGTCTCCCCACTTCTTCTGATCTATGGCCAAGACCCTCCATAGGCCAAACGCAGTGGAACCAGAAATCATAAGAGTCCTTTTGACGAAGTGTCTATAGGTCAGCTTCCCTGGGAAGAGAGAGCAGAATAAAAAACAATGTAGATTTGTAGCGATTTATTGGGGCAAATGGAAGATACTTAGCAAAGCTATATTGCAGCATTATTTGGAATATTTATTGGTCAGGCATGGTGGCTCACACCTGTAATCCCAGGACTGTGGGAAGCTGAGGTGGGCAGATTGCCTGAGGTCAGGAGTTTGAGGCCAGCCTGGCCAACGTGGTGAAACCCCATCTCTACTAAAAATACAAAAATTAGCTGGGTGTGGTGGCAGGCGCCTGTAATCTCAGCTACTCAGGAGGCTGAGGCAGGAGAACCACTTGAACCCAGGAGGTGGAGGTTGCAGTGAGCCAAGATCGTACCACTGCACTCCAGCCTGGGTACCAGAGTGAAACTCCATCTCCAAAAAAAAAAAAAAAAGAAAGAAAGAAAGAAAGAAAAAAAGGGGGAATATTTATTAAAAGAGATTTAAAACATGATAGAAAGATATATTCTTTGACTCTGTGGAATTTTACATTCAAAGGGGAAAAGTTTAACAAATCTCTGTAACTTACCTTTTCCTTGCTGTAAACTTGGAGCTACCAAATAGGCTGTGCTTTGGATTTGTTTGATACTTATTTATTATATTTATTTTTGGTTAATCTCATATTGCATCGTGAAGGTCTTGAATATTATAGTTTTCAAAAATCCAACAACTTTGTCTATGCAATCTAGAACTTTGAATTAAAATCTGATCTCAAAACTCTGAAGTGATATGACGATATGACTTTGGCTATTTCAGTTTTTCAAATTTTGTGTAAGGGATAAAACCAAAAGGTTTTAAAGGCTAATGTCTATTCTGGCAGAATCAGGGAACAGTGCTATCTAATGCAAAGCATAAGGTCAATATTTGATGGAGTGGTATTTTATCTCACCAGGACAAGCCCAGATGGGCAGTGGGTATGCATATTCTAATAGGTATATAATTTGACTTTGATAGTAAGTCTTTTTCAGTTGCTTGCTAGGTGTCATACTTTAATCTCTTAAATGAAGACCACATTTGAGACTCTTTTCTGAATCTAGTTTGATTTGCTCATCCGTTCATTTACTCAGCAGATATTTAAGGAGTGCCTCCTCAGTGCTAGGCTTTGTGTCAGTGGCTAGGAATAGAATATTCAGGTCTAAGGTTACAGTTTACTTAATGCCTTATCTATTAGACACTGGAGCTGACAGCAGTTTAATTAAGAAAGAGGAAATAAACAAGTGAGCTCACAAATGATGATGCCAGCCCACGTTGGTACAAACTGTGAAGGGAGAGACCAGGCTGTCATGACTGCAGTCCTGGCAGAGTGTCAGGAGGAGGCAACTCTGGAATAGGTGGTCAGAAAAGTCTTTTTTATGGAGTGGCATCGAGCTGAACTCTACCATTTGAATAATAGAGGGTAAGAGTATTTTAAGCAGAGGGAATAATATATGTGAAAGCTCTTGGGTAGAAAGGGTGAGTTCAAGGAACAAAGAAAAGGTCATTCTTTCTGGACCATAGTAAAGGTGGAGACAGTGGATTGAGATAAAGCCAGAGAGGCAGCAGCGGCCAAATGATGCCAGACATTATACATCCCATTAAGGAGTTTATATTTTATTTCACATGCAAAGGGAAGATATTAAAGCAATTTATTTAGTGACATGACTTGATATAGTTTATCTTTTTAAACTTTTTTTTTTGAGATGGAGTCTCGCTCTGTTGCCCAGGCTGGAACCCAGTGGCGCGATCTCAGCTCACTGCAAGCTCTGCCTTCCGGGTTCACGCCATTCTCCTGCCTCAGCCTCCGAAGTAGCTGGGACTACAGGCACCCGCCACCACGCCCGGCTAATTTTTTTTGTTTTCTTAGTGGAGACGGGGTTTCACTGTGTTAGCCAGGATGGTCTCGATCTCCTGACCTCGTGATCCGCCCTCCTCGGCCTCCCAAAGTGCTGGGATTACAGGTGTGAGCCACCGCGCCCGGCCAACATTTTTATTTTGGCTGTGATGTGAAGAATTTAAGGGGAGATAGGGAGGCTAAGTACAGTAGTCAAGTGGATATTGTGGTAACGCTGCTGAGATATGAGAATAGCTAGGTTGGCGGTAGACATGAAGAGAAATGCATTGAGTTGAAGGAAATTTTTGAAAGTAAAGTAAAGCAGAACTGTGGGTGCCTTGGTTGTGAGGATTTTTAATATTTCTTTAAACTTGGCATGGTCACTTAAAGGCGATGGGAAGGCATGCATGACAATTTCAAGATTCCATGTCTTAACTTTCATTTGCTATTTTTAAATCAACTTTTCAGTTGAGATTTTTTTGTTGTTGTTTAATAGGTTCATTGTCTTGGTGGAGAAATTGGAGCAGAAATCTGGGAACATCTCCTTGTCATGATCCGATGTCCCTTTTTGGCTCTTTCAGCTACCATAAGTAATCCTGAACATCTCACCGAGTAGGCATTAAGTTTCAATTTGGACAGAGTGTTTATCTATTTTGAATGTTTGAATTTCATAATTTCTCTGTGGATTCTGAGGAGTTTCATAATTTTCTAGTGAATTTAGTAGTTTATTTCTGAATCTTCAAGAAACTGCATCTCTCTACACCTCCTGGCCATAGTTGAGGAAAGCCACCCTGTATAAATTAAGGACTTCCCCACCTAGATCTACAATTGAGTAGGAAATTTCCCCCATCCCAAAAATGATTCATCAGAAAAGATATATTTTTGTTTCTTTTTTTGTCCTTCACCAAGAAATAAAAAATAAAATGATATAACAACACACTCAGCCATGGGTCCTGTGGTCCATTTTCCCACTTTACAGAGATGTTTAGAAAGATAGCAAATTCTTATTAGATGAAAGCCCCATTTTATCTTGTCATTGGGCTTGATTTTTGCCTACTACTAATAATTTTTTTTACTTTACAATAATATTTATTTATTTACTAATAACAATCCTATAATACCTCCTATGTGCCCAGTACTAAGTGCTTTACATGTATTAATTTATTTTAAATGCCCAGCAACCCTTATGATTTATGCTTACTTCCATTACTACTATTAAATAGTCACAGTTCCAATATGACTACCATATTTCCATTTTAAAATGTGGAAAACTAGGTACAGAAAGATGAAGTTATTCAACCAAGAGACACAGCTATTACTAAGAAGGTTGGGATTTAATTTCAGGTAGTCTGGCTTCTGAGTCTATTCCCCTAAGTACACTTTATAAGGAAGATGAAATTGTCTTTACTTAAACTACTTAATTTCACAGGAAGTAGTTCCATGTTCTGCCTAAATAATATGTACATTTATTTTTTAAGGTGGCTACAATCGGTAAAATGGTACTGGAAACAAGAAGACAAAATAATTGAAAATAATACCGCTTCTAAAAGACATGTGGGTCGTCAGGCCGGCTTTCCCAAAGACTACTTGCAAGTAAAACAATCGTATAAAGTTAGACTTGGTATGTTTGATATATTTATATAAAGCTTGCCTTTTACTTTATTATTTTTAAAAAATCTGCCATTACCTTGATCTTGATGCCGTTTACTTTAAATTTGTTTCAGTGATTACATTTCCATTGATGTGGAAATTCTTGTTCTTCATTTTTAGTGCTCTATGGAGAGAGGTATAATGATCTAGAGAAGCATGTATGTTCAATAAAACATGGTGACATTCATTTTGATCATTTTCACCCATGTGCTGCACTAACAACAGATCATGTAAGTAATATTTTAGCCATATTTGTTCTAAGTAATATAAAATATTTGTATATATTATAAATAAATGCTGCCTAATTGATATTTATCAGAATTATAGAATAGAATTACAGAATTACAGAAACTGATACTTTAACCTTAATTTAAAAAAATAACAAGAGTATTCTTTCTAATTCTCATTGGTTCTTCAACAATGCCTGAATACACAAAGATTAAAAACCACTACAAATTTAACCTGAATTTTTAGCTAATTTTATTTATTCTCGGATGTTTTCTTTGGCAATTTTTCTTCCTCTCAGCTCCCATGTCTTGTCTGTCTACCCCTCTGACACTAATTCTTCTCATAGTGCAGCCGTACAATTATATGTAGACAATCCGTAGTACATAGAAAAATCAGGTAAAAGACATTCTCACTGACGTAGCAATCACGACATGATTTTTTTGGTGGTGAGCCAGTAACGTGGAGGTCTTAGGAAGATTTCAGCTGGGACACCGGGCTGTGAGTGGGGAAAGATTTCTTAATTTTTCTTGCATAGTTCTCTTCCTCTCTCATCCTAGTCCCATACATGGCCCATTTAAACTTCCTTTGGCTTTCAAAGTGATGATTAGTCAATAGTTTTGTCTTCCTTCTAAAACCTTAAATATATTCCAAATTCTGTTATGTTAAACATAATAAGGCATCCATCATAAGATTGTTGTGATGATTAAAGGAGGTAAAATATGTAAAATTTTTAGAGCACAAAAGTCAACATAATTTGACACGAATATAATTAAATGTAACTCTCAGCTTTCTTTGAAGATAATTTTGATCTTTCCAAGTCTCTTTTGACTTTCTTTTGGAAAAAGCTAAATGCATACCTCCTTAGCTTGACAACCAAGGTCATCTATGACCTGGCCCCAATCTCCTTTCCATTCATTCACTGGGGATATCTTACCTGGCAGCCCTCATGCTATATATTGCTCTTAGAATATTTCAAACCGGATGCCAAATACCAGTCATTCAGATCCTGTTCATCTTCCATAATTCTTCAAATGTGAAACCTTTTCTGAATTATTCTCTGACTTTCTTAGCTAGATGTAATCTTTCTTCTCTCAATAATACCTTGTCTGTGTTTCTAATACGACACCAGCCATGATGAGCTTACTGCTTAAGTTGTTTACATGCATATAGTCTTTACTTACTAGAATAACTCTTCGAAGACAAATTTTGTGTCCTTCATTTCCTAACAAATTGCTATGTATATAAAAGGTACTAAGTGTATGTTAAATAAGAACAGCTAACCTAAATTGAGCACTTACTTCATGTTCTAAAAATTCTACGTTTTTAAACCTCTTTTAACCATTACAACAATCTTATGATAGATGTCTTAATACTATTCCCATTTTACAATGAGGAAAGTGAGGCATAGAGAACTTAACTAACTCAGTGTTGCATCATTAAGTAAATGGTGGGGCCAGGATACAATCTCAAACAAGTTGGCTTCTAAAAGCAAGCTGGCTGATGGTAATTTTCTAATAGGATTTTGTTATGGGAACTTATCTCTTGTGTGACAATGGCCCAATCCAAATTCTAAATAAACCTAAATATGGACAAAATTCTTGTGACTTAACTCATACCCCAAATCTAGAATATGGATGATAACCCACATATAAGAATAAAAGGCACTTTATTCTCTCATTTTGCTTTCTCCCTTCCCTTCCCTTCCCTTCCCTTCCTTCCCTCCTTCCCTCCTTCCCTCCCTTCTTTCCTTTATGATATCCAGGAGTTATCTGACATTTTCATCATTACCTGGCATTTTAAAAACAGTATAGTTTTTAAAAATTATTCTGTGTAGGATGGTTCAAGGCAGATTATCTTTAAGCAGCAATGAATATAGTGGTTTGGAGTACTTGCTGAAATTGTCATTTTGGTCCAAGTGCCTTTCCTCTATTTTCAGTAGCTATTAATGGAGTAACTGGAAAGCAATAGAACTACTACAGTGTGCTGTGACCCCAGATGACTTCTGCAAAGGTCATGCTGTTGTATGAGTCTTCTTAAGATGTCTAGACTTTTGTGGCAGGAATGCAGAATGAACATAAAGACTTAGGTATTAGTAAGTCCGTTTTGACAGCTGCATGTATAGCATGTGTTTATACAGGACATATCCTAAAGAAGCAGTGATAAAAACCAAGGAGACCTTTCAACTGAGTAAATAATTCCTGGTCTTGTGTAGTCTGTTTTTCAGATTAATATGAAAAAATGGAGTGGCAAGAAAAAAACATAATAAACTATGGCAACATAAGAAGGGCCATCCACCTGGGTCCTTTCCTCTATAGTTGTAGTATAAAAATGATTTCAGGAGTGGGGGCAGGACCCACTAGTGAGCTGGTCTGAATCCAACCATGGTGAGGGATCACCTTCAATCCATACATGGCTTGTTTCTGGCTAAGGACAGTGTCTTTGGCTTTTGGCCCAATTTTCATGCCACACAGGAACAGCTGCTGACTCCTGGAGAGCTATCAGCCCCAGGAAGTCCTTGAAAGAACTGCTGTCTATCTGTTTCTGCTCAGCATAGATCAATGCCTACCGTCACCTATGACATTAGGGACAATGTGGTTTACAAAAATAGCATCATGGTATAATACTATTGTGTTTATAAATAAAGAATGGTACAAATCTGTGACCTTTTATTTCTCTTCATTTTCTGCCTAGACTCACTCAACTTTTGCAGGATCATTAGTCACTGTGTAGTGGAGAACAACTGAATTGGATCCCCAGTATTTAGGCATAGGACTGTTAAACTGATTTAAAAGATTAAGAACTATAAGGGATAATTAGTCAATCATATTGATGGCTGTGGCATTAATCATATGCCAGGCATTTTACTAAGTCTGTTACATATGTTATCTAATATAATTCTCATAAGAAATCTATGTCACAGGCAGAATTATCCTCCATTTTAGAAATGAGGAAGCTCAGACCTCTCTAAAAGGCTAAGAGACTTAAGAAATCATAAGCATTCTAGCAACCAAAAACAGAAGATTTATATTTTAAAATTATAATAAATCTTGGATTTATTGTATGTTTTTATTTTAGATAGGTCGAATAAGTAACCACTTTCAAGTAATACCTAACAAGAGAGCAAGATGCCAACATTACAAAATAATAGGTGTTTTGTTTTATTTAGTATGTTGACATAATATAGTCCTTAGCATTTAGCTATCTTTCAGGACTCCAACTGAGATGTTAAATGATGATTCCGGGAATTGTTTTACGTTCTATAGTTTTAAAGGTTTGAAGAACATATGTTGATTTTGTCTGCTCTCACTGCAGTCTTTAGGGTGGAAGTAAAAATATTGTATTTTCATTCCTATATTATGGATGAGGAACTAGCATTTACAGGTGCAATTAGAACCAGATCTTCTGATTCAAACTCTCCGTACTTTCCATTCTACCAAACATCATCTCCAGTTTTTTTCAACTGTGTTGTGTTTGGAGTGGCTTTTTTAGCCCCGAAATTTGAAACCTGAATTTTAAAACGTATTAATAGCTATTTACGAAAGCAAGTGCCCTATTGTCAAATTATTTTGGATACATTTGCATGCTGTATTTACTTCTTTGAGATTTAACATTTCCAGTGAGAAATCCCAAAGAATCCTATTTGATACAATATATATCATTTCTCTCTCCTTTTTCTTTTTTGAAGAATACTGTCTTAGCCCATTCAACAGGCTTCTGTAACAAAAATATCACAAATTGAGAGGTTTTAGAAACAAAGATTTATTTTTCAGAATTCTGGAGGCTGGGAAGTCCAAGGTCAAGGCACTGGGAGATTTGGTGTCTTGTGGGGGCCTGCTTTCTGGTTCATAGATAGCTGTCTTCTTGCTGTGCCCTCACATGGCAGAAGGGACAGGGGAGATCTCTGTGGTCTCTTTTATAACAGCATTAATCCCATTCATGAGGGTTCTTCCTTCATGACCGAATCATCTCCCAAAGGATTTGCCTCCAGATACCATCACATTGGGGATTCGGTTTCAATATGTCAGTTTTGGGGGAAGACAAACATTCAGTCTATACTACATTCCTATTAACATCTCAGAGAGTATGTTTCTACATGCAAATGATTTGTAGCAGTAGTGATTGAAACCAGTAGAAAATACTACAGTGAAACTTTTTGAGAACAGGAATTTTTTATTTCCACTTAAAAATATTTGTGGAAAAAATGAATGGCATACATTATTAAGAAGACTTAAAGCAGACCTGTCAGTGACCTTTGGGAGAAATTTCTTGGAGTCTTGAAGGTGGTTTGAGAGCCTTTATCTTGAAGTTGACCCAATTCTTATCTTGAAATTTAAGCAAATAAGATTTTCCCATTTTAGCCTGGCTTGGTACACATAAAAGTAAATAATCACATTCTTAATTACATCAGTTTTGGTGTTAGCTGTAAGGTAGAGGTTATGTATTGTCTAAACTGAGTCCACAAATCTTTCAGCTTCCCATCGCTCTGATTTCAATTATGAAGTCAGTTCATAGAAATTAGCACAATGAAAAGGTCTTAGGAAGTAATATTAAAATTTTTTGGTGGGCTTTTGGCTTTTTTCCCTCTTTTGTGATTCAGGGAACTGTGTTGATAGAATTTGGTAGCATTTAGCACCTATCAGCATTTGAACATTTTAGTTTATTGCCTTTCAGTGTCTTTGGGTTATGATAGTGACTAAGAGGCAAAGGATACGACATAAAATAAAATAAAGGGTAAAAATTTTAATTTTATTTTAAACAGATTGAAAGGTATGGATTCCCTCCTGATCTTACCCTTTCACCTCGAGAAAGCATCCAGCTGTATGATGCCATGTTTCAAATTTGGAAAAGTTGGCCCCGGGCCCAGGTAAATAATAAAGATGTAATTAATCCTATTATAGAGGATGATAACATTGACAAACTCTCACCCTTTCTAATCACTGGCATCTAATCTTTTAAAATTATTAGTTGACTCTTCCTACAATAAGAGTGCCTCTTCTCATATTTCTAACATTATCTGTTTGTTTTTTAATGGGTTTTAATTTGTATTTTATTTAATTCCTGAGAATATTTCTTCTTTTTTTTTTTGAAATCTTTTCAACTTCTGCAACTTCTAGAACACTATTATATTTCAGTCTTCTTACACCTTAGATTCATATTTCTTTTTATTACACTTGCTTCCCTTCTAAGTCCCAATTGCTGTTTGTTTTCATCTTCTACTTTGTTTTGCTTTGTATCCTCTCTTTTGAAGAGCTCATCCATCCTAGTAACGTTATGCATTAGAAGCCATGTGGAGATAAAAAGTTTAACCATCTCTGCGCTCAAGAAACTTGTAAGGCTGTTAATGAGGCATATAATTGAGAAATACTTTTGGATTTTCTTGCATGATTGTGCCTAATTTTGTAATATTTGTTTCCAAGGAACTGTGCCCAGAAAACTTCATTCATTTTAACAATAAATTAGTCATTAAAAAGATGGATGCTAGAAAATATGAAGAGAGTCTAAAGGCAGAATTAACAAGTTGGATTAAAAATGGCAACGTAGAGCAGGTAATTTTCATATGCTTTTTGGCCAAACTTTATTTTTGTTGTTTTCTTGAGTTATATCATTCAGTTAATACCATTTTCTGATTTTTTTAATCCTCAATTTTTATTTTAGAAATTTAAGTTGAACTTGAAGTCTAGTAATTCTGAGATAGAATAAAAAGAGAAAGTAAACTGGTCTTTGTCTTATCCTCAGTGTCTTCTGAACCATGTGCCAGAGGCTACTGGTTGCTTCTAAATGGCATAGCAGATAAGAACAGAATGTTCACTATCCATAGAGATGATATTGTTGATACTTTGGCAGTAGAGAAACTGAACTCACAGTAACAGTCTCTGAGAAGATTGTTTTACTCCTCTGTCTTTTTTGACTTGGAGTTTATTGTCCTTTTCTTCTTATTTCAGGTTGTAGGAACTATTTGTATATTAAAACTTTACCTGGAATTATATAAGTTATGGATATTTGTTTTAATAAGTTGATGGTCTTCATATTTTGAAATTGGATTTATTGGTGCAGATTGAGGAATGACATATATTAGACTTTTCTCATTGGATTTTTTTTTGTTGTAATACCTTAATCTACTCCCATTCAAAAACATAATATAATTGAGTTACATTTTCTTCTAGCTATTTTGTCATTTACAGACCTTGAAAATATATTTGGATGTGATTTTTTGACATAATGTAGAAACTGATTCACACTTGCCCTCTTGTCATAGTGAAACCAGCATCATTTGCTGAAAAATCCTTCTATTCCTGATTTGTATTGTCTTAAAAATTGCAGGTTAAATTGCATATGTGTGTATATATTACTGCCAAATTTTTGTTCTCTAGTGTATGGATTTGTATGTTTCTTTGATGGTTCTTTGCCTCGTTTTATAATGTACTTTCATAGGACTATTTAAAAAAAACCCAAAAACATATATTAGACAACTATGAAAATATTTTAGCAAAAAGTAGTAATTTCTTTCTTTCTCATGCAGAACTTAAAATTGTTTTGTATTCACCACTACAGGCCAGAATGGTACTTCAGAATCTTAGTCCTGAAGCAGATTTGAGTCCAGAAAACATGATCACCATGTTTCCACTTCTAGTTGAAAAACTGAGGAAAATGGAGAAGTTACCTGCACTATTTTTTTTGTAAGTTATTTAATTCAATTTGGTTTTGCTTGTAATTGTATTAGACTCATTCCTTTAAGGCAGAGGTCCCCAACCTCCGGGCCACAGACCGTCACTGGCCCAGCCCATGGTCTGTTAGGAATTGTGCCATAGAGCAGGAGGTGAGTGGTGGGCCAGCGAGCATTGCTGCCTGAGCTCCACTTCCTGTCACATCAACCCTATTGTGAACTGCACATGTGAGGGATCTAGGTTGCATGCTCCTTATGAGAATCTAACGAATGTCTGGTGATCTGAGGTGGGGCAGTTTCATCCCGAAACCATCCCCCTCAATCCTTGTGCACCACTTCCCCACCGCCACCCACTGCCAAGTTGTCTTCCATGAAACCAGTCCCCGGTGCCACAAAGGTTGGCGACTGCTGCTTTAAGGTGAGGGGAGTTATACAAAGTTCCCTATCGTAGTGCAGTGTTCATTACTATTTCTGGGACCCATTGGTTATTTGAATACATACGTTTTGTTTAAAAACCGCATGTTCTCACTCATAGGTGGGAATTGAACAATGAGAACACTTGGACACAGGAAGGGGAACATCACACACCAGGGCCTGTTGTGGGGTGGGGGGAGAGGGGAGGCATAGCATTAGGAGATATACCTAATGTAAATGGTGAGTTAATGGGTGCAGCACACCAACATGGCACATGTATACATGTGTAACAAACCTGCACGTTGTGCACATGTACCCTAGAACTTAAAGTATAATTTTAAAAAAAGAAATTAAAGACGACATAGAAAAAAATACAACTTTCTAGTTCAATTCTTATATTTGTATTTGTGCTATTATGAATTACCTTCTTTATTTAGCTTGCTACTCTATTTTTTGTTTTCTTTCTACTGTAAACTATTATTTTTTATTTAGCCTTGTTAATTTTTAATACATAAAGGTTCTTTGCAAAACAAATTGAATGTATATGCACACAAGTATCCCACATAAAATTAAAGTATCTTCACAATATACTACTTATTGACAGTGTATTTTATTATATTTAATTTATAGTAATGAGAACTCTGATCCAGATACACTGATATCTTGCTAAATTTTATATATTATAGTATCAAATAGCTTAAAATTGAACAAAATAGTGCAATTTCGTTGGACATCAAAGTATAATTTATTAAATGGATAACATACTAGATCCTGGATTAACTTTGGTAACATAGTTTGGGACTAGAACACAATACTCTATTTACTTTGGGCAATTTCAAGCTACACTTAAGCCATGGAAGCTGAAGTAAATAAATCCAGAGTCTTTGTTAGGTGGAAAAGTTTAATGAAACTTGCTCACATGTAAACAGACATATAGGGATGAATCATTGATGATATATTTCTGAAATAATGATGATGGTGAATGTAAGATTGTGTTTGCAAATTTGGGGGATTGCAATAATATTACTCCTTTTATCTTTGTTGTTGGGATAAGGAAAATACATTTCTGCACTGCCAAGGATTTACAAAGCTCACCCATTTCACTTTCAAGTGTGGCTATAGACTGTAATTAGAAACAAAAGTAATTCTGTACCTCTGGGATATTTCTGAAAGCCTCACTGCAAAACAGAAACTGAAAAATAGCTGTTTATTATTCATACCTTCATACAAATATAGGGGAGGCAAAATTTTACTTCTACCACCTTAGGCTTTTTTACCTGGGCCTCAGAATTAGACTGATATAAGACAAATCAATAGAAAAGCATGCACATGTATGTAGTATGTTTTATGTGGTGCAGAAGGCTCCATAAGGAGATGAAAACCCAACGATACAGTTAGAGTTGGACACTTACATAGTGCATTGGACAAAGAGTGGTAAATTGTGAAAAATGTGACAAAGTAAAGGGGTGCAGGCTAGGGTAACTTGGGTGAAGATGTGACTAGGAAGGTGAGAGTTAGTTTAACAAGGTTTGTTAGTATAGATTTTCCTTGTCTTCAAGTTCCCATCTTTGAAGATAGGAGTGTTACTGTCCTTCTGGTATAAAAACATATTTTTGTGGGCATTTAATCTGCTACTTTTAAGAAAAAGAAAGAAGATCAGAGTGATCTTCTTGACCCTGCTGTTTTTTCTAGTGCTTTCAACTCAAAATAGTTGATATGCCAGAGTGGTATATTTTGGGAGTAGCATGTTCCAAAATCCTTCACATACTTAAAATATTTTAAAACTAAAATATTTCACAAAACATCAAAAGTTTAATTATACTTGAAGAATTGAAGCTTGGCATGTTTATATGACTCTTGAATTCTCTACAAAATAAACTGTGAACATCCTTGGTATTACACAATTTGATCCCAGATCATCAAGGGATCTGAGGATTTGTCTGGGCTCAAGTTTTACCTCTAGGAGCTTTTCAAATAGTAGTGTACCCTTAAGCCTTTTGCAGTCTGATCTCTGAAAAAAAATACATGGAGCATATTCAGTGTTTGATGGCAATGGCAGTGTGTGCTTAAGGGCACACACTTCATGGCCAGGCCCAAACTTGGATCCCACCTCTGCCCCCATGAATTGTGTTATTTCTGGACAGCTACTTAATGACTTTAAGCCTTAATTTACTTATTTGCAAAATGAGATGATCAAAATAATAGTACAAAGGATTGGAGTGAGAATTAAATAAACATAAGTTATGAAAGCACTTAGCACAGTGCTACAAAAATGTTATTGAATAAGGTCTAATCTCTAGGTTGCATTCATTCTTGTGAAAGTTGCAGATACCAGGATGATCCCTTTTTGTCAGATCCAAACAGACTGGAGCTGAGAGAGCATGAAGGCGGGGTGTTCATGCTTGCATGGCTGAGATAAACTGTCTCAAGGACTTTCTAAAATAATCCCACAGGCAGTTCTTTATTTAGGGCTGAAGCAATTCAGATAAGATGCCCTTGAAAGAACACCCACCCAGTAATGGCATCTCCACCGATAAATTGATGCCAGCTCTGGTTCTGCGTCTCCAAAACGAAAGAACCGTGTTTCTAAGCAGCTTATGTGAACTTCCCCTTTTGCCAGTACAAGCTTCCTTTTATCTTCCTTCCTTCAGATACATATGTGGCTTGCCATAGCTGTGCATCTTGGGTTATAATTCTCATTTCTTTTTTTTTTTTTTTTTGAGACGGAGTCTCGCTCTGTCGCCCAGGCTGGAGTGCAGTGGCGCGATCTCGGCTCACTGCAAGCTCCGCCTCCTGGGTTCACGCCATTCTCCTGCCTCAGCCTCCCGAGTAGCTGGGACTACAGGCGCCCGCCACCACGCTTGGCTAATTTTTTGTATTTTTAGTAGAGACGGGGTTTCACCGTGTTAGCCAGGATGGTCTCGATCTCCTGACCTCGTGATCCGCCCGCCTCGGCCTCCCAAAGTGCTGGGATTACAGGCGTGAGCCACCGCGCCCGGCCTATAATTCTCATTTCTAATTCCAAATATAGTCAACATATTTGGAGATAGTTTTTCTTTGGTTTTGTTTGGGTTGACATAAAATGTAGGTTATCAGAGAGATTTAAGAGGCAACATTATTTCTAAGTGATCTTTGAACAAGAGTTTTTTAAAAAATGAAGTGGTATGATGAAAGTGACACTATTTAAAAAAGTAATATATTCCTAGGCCCCAGTAACTTGCATTAATGTAAAAAGAGAAGCAACATATGTCAGTTAAAAACAGGATTTGAGAACAGGGGCCTGCAGGCCAGACTCTGCCACATATAAACTGTGGGCTCTTGGGCAGGTCACTGAATCTGGCAATAAGGATATTGATAGAAATATTAATATTAATAGTGCCTTCTTCATAGGATTGTTGTGAGTACTAAATGAGTTAACATACTGAAGTCACTGAGAATAATGCCTGACAACTGTGTATAATTTTTTTTTTTTTGAAGGGGGATGGAGTTGCACTCTGTCGCCCAGGCTGGAGTTCAGTGGTGCAATCTCAGCTCACTGCAACCTCCGCCTCCCAGGTTCAAGCAATTCTCCTGCCTCAGCCTCCCAAGCTGGGATTACAGGCATGTGCCACCACGCCCGGCTAATTTTTGTATTCTGTGTCACCGTGTTGTCCAGGCTGGTCTCGAACTCCTGACTTCAGGTGATCTGCCCACCTCGGCCTCCCAAAGTGCTGAGATTACAGGCATGAGCCACCATGCCCGGCCAACTGTGTATAACTTAAATGTTTACTATTACTATTATTTTATTGTCTACTATATGAAATTTCTTGCCATGTGGCATAGACTGTCAGTTTTAAAATTCTTACTTCACCAGTGTGCCAGTTTATTTACTGTTTAGTAGCTAAACACATTTCCTTTTGATGTTAGCTCTATAAAAACTTTAGAAAGGCCCTTTGCTTCACAACATAGATTTAAAAAGCTTTATTATACAAACCAAATCTATGACTTGCTATAATAAGCTATGGTTAATATAGTGGCAATAGCTATTGGCTACTTGCAGCCACAGCATTTTGCCACCAAGATGCAGTGGAGAAATAAGACCTCCCTGGGCTTTTCAGTGCTCCTGTAAAAAGCCCTGGCTTCTTGACACAGGGAAATGCATGTGAAATAAACATAGGAAATGTTTGCCTTTACTTCCTCTAGAAACATTTTACTTTTCATATATCAGGAGAATTTGATCTGCAGCCATTTGTCTATAAATGTCTAGCAATTTGTAGCTAATTGCTCAGATCTGAGAAAGCCAACCTAGACCAGGTTGCCAGGTTGAGCCCCAGGGTGCCAGGAAGTATGGATCACTATATTCCTAGGTATTTACATTTCAAGAAGTATAAAGCCCAGACCTTGGAGACGTTTCTGCATTGCAAAGTCCAGCAACAACTAGGGTTTATTCTTTGGGAAAGAATCATAGGTTCTCACCTTCTACCAAAAGAACAATTTTTTGTTAATTAATCTTTTTTTTTCTCATTTTTAGAGAAGGGTGGTGTTGAGGATAGCTATCTGTCTTCTGTATATAAATGGAGATAAACGAAGAAAAACCATTGTTCTCTGTTCCTTGCTTATGGAATATTTGACTACTTTTAGAGGAAAAATTTCCATGAGTTCTGATTGCATTGTCCCAGGGGTAATGTCTGGGTGGCGGTGGGGCGGAGCGGGGAGCGGGGAGGGAGAAGGGGAGGGTAGGCAACATTATTTACTATAAGGTAGTTAATAAGGAGTCTGCTGATTCAGAACACCTGGTGTGCACATTCTGGGTAACATTTATAAAGGTGGGTATTAAAAACCCAACAGGCAGATGTCGGGATGCTAGTAGTAGATGGAAATATGGTTTTGAATTGTATTTATGATGTTATTTTCAAGGCGCACATTCTTTTTATTTCCAGATTCAAGTTAGGAGCTGTAGAAAACGCAGCTGAAAGTGCGAGCACTTTCCTAAAGAAAAAGCAGGAGACAAAAAGGCCTCCCAAAGCTGATAAAGAAGCCCATGTCATGGCTAACAAACTTCGAAAAGTTAAAAAATCCATAGAGAAACAAAAGATCATGTAAGTAGTTAACTAAACAAATTGATAAGTAGAGGGTTAAAATACTCCCCAAGTCCTAGTAGGAAACGTAAATTGAATATGTTCTATAAATAAGTTCTAGTTGTCGCTTGGACTTATTTCTAAATTGAGTACATTTGGGTGAGAGAATGGGATAAAGATGAGTGACCATAATTGTACATTCATTCCTTAATTGCATCAATCAGTCTCATTTAGGACTTGGGAGAGGTAGAACCACAGCCTGTCAGCCTAGGTAGATTTTATAACCCGACATAATCATCCTACACAATAAGCACATCTTTGATACATATATGAACTCTGGCTATCACTTAGTTCTCAGAAGGTTTAAATATAGACTACACACTTTGTCTTTGGTCATGACAAAGAAGTCTCACTAATATAACATCACAGTTTTATGAGTGATCATAAAAAGAACTTGAGAATGGATGGAAATGCTGATTTGATGCCTGGAAAGACTTAGCTAATGTAACATCTCTTCCTTGCTCTCAATGTCTAATTCTGTCAACTCTAGGGCCAAAATGTTTATCCCCTCTCTATGATCCTCTCCATCTTAAGTAACTTCCTGGCTTAGAAGCTCATCATATCTTGCCTGGATGATCACAGAAGTCTTTTTTTTGGACTTGAGAGCCTTGAGGTTCACCACTCTCCAATCCAGTCAACAAATGATCTTGCACACATTTGAATTGATTAAATTATCCCATGCTCAATGTTATTCCTTTGCCCTTGCTTAGCTGATGAAGTCTAAACTTCTTTACCATTATGCCAAAATGTTTTGGTATTTGCCTTAACTCTATCAGTCTCACTTCTTACCACTCTCCTCTACCAATATTCAATATTTATGATTCTCCTCACATGACTTACTTTTCAACCTCTTCCTTTCCATGAACTGACCCATCTGCCTTGAGTGCCCTCCTTCCTGATTGCTCCCTTTTTGGTATCTCATCTCCGAATCTTTCCCTGATTCCTGCAGTTAGAATTTCTACCCTCTCTCCTATGTTCTTCTACACTTTCAATAGCTAGTAGATCAATTATTGTAATGCATTGTCGTTTATATGTATTTCTTTTTCCTAAATTTTAAGTTCCTTTTCAACAGGAACCGTGTATTTTTCTTCTTGTGTCTTTAGTGCTTAGCACATTACCTGGCGGGTAATATTATTCCATAAATATATTTGAATGAATGAAAGATATTTCTCTCCAAGTTGAAACAGCTTTTAGAGCATTTCTGATTTAGGTTTTCCAAATTCTAGAGCAAACTAGAATTTGCTGCTGATCCTTCTGCTTATATTTCCTCTACCTATTTTTCTGTTTCCTTAGAAGTGTGGGAGGTAAAAACCCAGGGTCAGCATAGGAGGTGTAAGCCTTCTTAGTGACTGATCCTCAACAACTTTACCTGAGGGCACCAGGAGCCATATTTCAGGTTGGATTAGTGACCAACAATTCAAGTTATAAAAATAAAGTGAGGGTGGGGGGACCCTTTAGATAGTCCCACTCTGGCCTCTTCCATCTGCATCCATTCTCATAAAGCAAGGGGCCAGTGGAGCTAAGGAGACATGCCCACCCAGAGCTCATTCTCACCCTTGAATTCCAGGTTATTATGGAGCTATATTTGTCAAGGTAGGTGGATAGAATTTATTTTATTTGACGGTTTATTACCTTGACTAAAAACTTATAGTGAGGCAATAATATGTGGAGCTTTGCCACATGCTCTGCAAATTTTAGGGCCAGGCCCTTCCATAGTCAGAGCGTTCTCCCCTGAGTTAAAGGTAACATTACTTAACACATAATGATGAAATGCAAGTGAGCACATCTTCTCATATTTAGAATTGTCTTCTGTGCACAGTTAAGAGAAAAATTTAAAAAATCGGCCGGGCGCGGTGGCTCACGCCTGTAATCCCAGCACTTTGGGAGGCCGAGGCGGGCGGATCACGAGGTCAGGAGATCGAGACCATCCTGGCTAACACGGTGAAACCCCGTCTCTACTAAAAATACAAAAAATTAGCCGGGCGTGGTAGCGGGCGCCTGTAGTCCCAGCTACTCGGGAGGCTGAGGCAGGAGAATGGCATGAACCCGGGAGGCGGAGCTTGCAGTGAGCCGAGGTTGCGCCACTGCACTCCAGCCTGGGCGACAGAGTGAGACTCCGTCTCAAAAAAAAAAAAAAAATCAAATAAGTGATAAGTGACTTGGGTGCATGTTACATTGAGGGGTGATGGATGGACAACACAGTATGATGATATAATAGTCTAAGCCAGGGTTTACGGAGGAGTCTCCTAGGTAGATTCCTAGTAGCATACACTGAGATGAGGATATCTGTGGAAGGGATTTATTGAAGGTGTGTGCTCATGAGGGACCTATGAGAAAATGAACGAAGCAAGAAAGGGAAGGTGAAGAAAAGCAAGAATGTGGCTTCTGCTAGAATATAGCGTGATTCTAACCCTACTGGGAATGCTGGGACACCAGAGAATTGCCCCACCTTGAGTCAAGGGGGCTGATTTTTATACTTCATGTCACTCAGACATTGGGTGTGGGCTATTTCCCATCCCCAGGAGAGGTTGTAACCACCCAGGCATCTCCAAGAGGCCTCTGTCAGTTTAGGGCAATTGTGCAGGGAATGGTGCAGCTGAGAGCCTTAGCAACCAAACTCAAAGCAGCTGTAGCATCCACTACAAGGAGGGAAGGAGAATGACTAGAATTGGCAATGTGGAGCAAGGAGAATGCCTACCTTACATCCAAGCCCAGGGTCATGAAGGCCGAGGAAGAGAAAATGATAATCACTTTAGCAAGGAAAAACAGAGTTATCTTGGGAGAACTGGGTTTGGCAAGACTACAGCCAGAAGGAAAGGGAACATCCCAGAAAATATCAATATGTGATAGAATTTTCTCATGATGGATCATAACATCCAGAGGCTGAAGAGGAAGGGCATTAGAGGAAGACTGAGTTATTAAAGATGCACAGCAGGCCGGGCATGGTGGCTCATGCCTGTAATCCCAGCACTTTGGGAGGCCGAGGCAGGTGGACCATGAGGTCAGGAGTTCAAGACAAGCCTGGCCGACATGGTGAAACCCCGTCTCTACTGAAGATACAAAAATTAGCCAGGTGCGGTGGTGGACACCTGTAATCCCAGCTACTCGGGAGGCTGAGGCAGGAGAATTGCTTGAACCCAGGAAGTGGAGGTTGCAGTGAGCTGAGATCACGCCATTACACTCCAGCCTGGGTGACAGAGAAAGACTCCATCTTGAAAATAAAATAAAATAAAATAAAATAATAAAGATGCACAGCCGTGGAAGTCTGGGTGAGAAGACTGATTTGGGAAGTCTTGGGCATCCTCTGGTGGCCAAATCAATTAATTACTTCATTCGTTATTTACAATTTCATTAATTAAAATTTTATTTTTATGAACAGAGATGAAAAGAGCCAGAAAAAAACCAGAAATGTGGATCAAAGCCTAATACATGAAGCTGAACATGATAATCTAGTGAAGTGTCTAGAGAAGAACCTGGAAATCCCACAGGACTGCACATATGCTGATCAAAAAGCAGTGGACACTGAGGTCAGCACTTACAACCTGATCGTTCTCCAAACTATTTCATTTGTCAGCCATAGCTTGTTAGTTGTAGATAATGCTTAATAGGATATATGCATAATATAATACATAATTAATAAAATCCCTACCAAAGGAGAACTCTCCTTTAGCTACATATCACTCTTGAATGCTCTGCAGTGCATATCTAAAAAGGACATAATAGTCTAAGCCAGGGTTCATGGAGGAGTCTCCTAGGTCAAATTCCCTAGTAGCACACACTGAGATGAGGATACCTGTGCAAGAGATTTAGCATTTGTAGATTATTTCTTGCCTGTTAACAGTTCACCTCTGAAAATGTTTGCCGTTTCGTTATTTCTTTCTATTACATTGTTTCCACAGCCTGAATTCTAGACTTCAATTTCACATGCTGCATTTGAAAATTTGGGTGCATGTGGTCCAATACACTTTAAGTAATATTCACAGAATTTCTCAAAATCAGGCGCTTTTTACCTTATAGCTAAAACACCAAAGAGGCATTGGAATAGCTAAAACTGGTATGCAGAAACCTTTTAAAATGCAAATTACTCATGCTTATGGTAGACAAATTTGAAGATATAACTACAGTAATAATAAAATCAATGTCATCACTCATAGTACTCACTGCCCTTCCAGACCAACCTTTTATCTCATTTTCCTGTGACTATACACATACAAACTTACATATATTTTGCGTATGTGTGTACACATATATGTATCATTCTATTGTGCACCTTCTTTTGTAAGCTTCATGGTGTCTTATTTTTTATAACCATGTATTTTGATCATCATTTTAATGAATACTTGATATTATGTTGTGTGAGTGAATACATAATTGAAGTAACCACTAACCAGCCTTTTGCTTTTGGAAGCGTTTTTTTGTCGCTCTTCCTTCATAAGCAGTGTTCATCTTTGTCCATGTATCTCTGGACACAACCGTATTTCTTCTTTAAGACCTGGATATTTTTAAGTCCATTTGTGCGCAGTTTCAATGGGAAGTAGACATTCCCGGACCACATAGGGTAAGGAACCTCCTCTGCCTTCTTGGAGAAGTCTCCCTGTTGGGGAAAACTCCTGAGGCTCCAGTAGCCAACTGATATCCCTCAGGCAAGAGCAGTCATGCACTCACCACCGCTGGGTGTTTTATCTGCTACTTTGTCAAAATTTTCTGCCCCAGAAGTGGAGTAAGACAGTTTAAGATGGTCTGTCCAAAGAAGTGGGAAGATTTTTCTTGTAGTTACTATTGCTGCCATAATGTTCTTTGTATTCATGTAGAGTCAATTTCAAATAGTTGCCTGTTTAGCCAAATTATTACATAGTATGCATGTTATTTTCATTTAGACATTTTTAATTATAATTAAAATTAAATCATAATCCCTAAATGTCTTGCTTCTTTTAGACTTTGCAGAAGGTATTTGGTCGAGTAAAATTTGAAAGAAAAGGTGAAGAATTGAAAGCCTTGGCAGAAAGGGGTATTGGATATCATCACAGTGCTATGAGTTTCAAAGAAAAACAATTAGTTGAAATCCTCTTTAGAAAAGGATATCTTAGGGTAGGTAAATTTTCTTCATTCTAAAAATTGAAATTGTGACTGTTTCAAGCTGAATGTTCAGGAAAAGTAAAGAATACAACCACCATTTTTCTTTTTTTCTCATGTAATTGTCCTTTAAAAAAATAAGTTGACCGGGCGTGATGGGTCATACCTATAATCCCAGCACTTTGGGAGGCCGAGATGGACGGATCACCTAGGTCAGAAGTTCGAGACCAGCCTGGCCAACATGGTGAAACCTGCCTCTACTAAAAATACAAAAATTAGCCGGGCGTGGTGGCAGGTGCCTGTAATCCCAGCTATTCAGGAAGTTGAGGCAGAAGAATCGCTTGAACCCGGGAGGTGGAGGTTGCAGTGAGCCGAGATCGTGCCATCGCACTCTAGCCTGGGGGACAAGAGCAAGACTTTGTCTCAAAAAAAAAAAAAAAAAAGTCATGATATCCTCTGTCTTATTTAATTGAAAAGGGGATTGAAATGTACTACTCAGTTTATCTCTTTTTGTTTGTTTGTTTTTGAACCTCCTGAGTAGCTGGGATTACAGGCATGTGCCACCATGCCCAGCTAATTTTGTATTTTTAGTAGAGATGGGGTTTCTCCATGTTGGTCAGGCTGGTCTCGAACTCCTGACCTTAGGTGATCCGCCTACCTCAGCCTCCCAAAGTGCTGGGATTATAGGTGTTAGCCACTGCACAAGGCCTAGTTTATCTCTTTTTCATGAGAATAAAAATATTTCCTAAATAAATACTTTGGCAAATTTTTCTACCATGAAATATATCTATGTTCTCTCTCCTATCAGTGATAATGAACAAAAGGAATACTAAAATAACTTTCAAACTGAAGTCTTGCTATGTTTTGTGTAGTGTGTCCCATGACAGTGCGCAGGGATTTTCTGGATAAATTCATGAAGGAGCTTTATATAGTTTGCTTGTAAATTTGGATCTTTAGTAATATTCAAAAATAGACTGACTTTTAAAAATTATTCACATTGAATTTTGTATGACATATATTACATTCACAAAAGAGAGAGAGGAAGAAAGACAAAGAGATTGAGATTGTTTCTGCTACTCTAGGTAGCATCTTTTAAACTAAATGTTGAGGAAAATCTGACATCATAGTTAAAAATCCTATTCCCTGAAAAAAAAAATAAGATGTAGCATTTGCAACTTTGCTATGCTTTTCTCTTAACTAATAACAAATTATGTATTTCTTTTAAAGGCTAATAACCACATACAATATTTTCTACATGCTTATGAATTGATAGAAGAGAGACACACCTATTTTGATCAGTGTATTCTGTGTTTAAAATAGTACCTGTTAAATAGTAGTTGCTCAATTACTAATAGGTTAATGAGATCACACCACAAAAGGTACTATGAAAATAGTGACAGCTTTGCTATAGAGAACATTTTTTAAAAAGGTATTTATTCTAGTTATTTTCTAAATGTATTATTATTTTCTACATTTTTGTTCTTATCAAAAAACTTGAGAAAAACAGGTAATAAATGATGTGTTGCATTTTCGCAGATATATAGATTTCAGTTACAGAATAATTACAGAAAATCACTCCGTATACTTAAACATTAATACTAACCATTGGCATGTATGACAATCAATATAAAAAGAAAGAGAAGATGATTAGAAATACCCAGCATTATATGAAAAGAGGATTATCTAAGTAAACTTTTAAGTTTGTCCTGCTCCTTTTCTGCTCAGTTATGACAATTTAGGGGGGAAAGACAACTTTTTAAAATTACTGAGGAATGTTTTTTCCATAGGCATAATCTCAACAAATTTTAGTAGACAAAATAGGTAATTGTCCAAAAGTGGATTTGTAAAAGTATTATTGCCCTATCATAAAAAATTTTCTTTCTAGTTATTCATTTAAAAATATTTACTGGGCCGGGCGCAGTGGCTCACGCCTGTAATCCCAGCATTTTGGGAGGGCAAAGTGGGTGGATCAGCTGAGGTCGGGAGTTCAAGACCAGCCTAGCCAACATGGTGAAACTCCGTCTCTACTAAAAATACAAAACTTAGCCGAATGTAGTGGTGGGTGCCTGTAATCCCAGCTACTTGGGAGGTTGAGGCAGGAGAATCGACTGAACCTGGGAGGCGGAGGTTGCAGTGAGCTGAGATCGTGCCATTGCACTCCAGCTTGGGCGACAAGAGCGAAACTCCGTCTCAAAAAAAAAAAAAAAAAAAAAAAATTACTGAACACCTATCAGTTGCCAGGTACTCTTACGGATGCTGTGGATACAATAATGAATCTTGCTTGGAGTCTGGTATAAGACAAGTGAACAAACAAGTAATATTATTGAGGTAGTCATTAATCCTATGAAGATAAATCATGTGAGACAGAGATAGATAATGATGGTAGGGGTGGTTATTTTGGATGTGGTGGGCTACAGATTCCTCTGTGACATTTGAGTAGGCAGCTGAAGAAGCCAGACAAACGAATATTTGGGGAAGAATATTCTGTGCAAAGCAAACAGCGCATTTGGGAATGTACTTGTGGTGTTTGTGAAATAGCAAGAGTACCAATGTGTCTAGTTTCTCTAGCTTTCCCATTGTGGCTTAATTGAAGCTCAAAGAGTTTTTCAGCAACTTTATGACAGGAAATACTTGCATTCTATTAAAATGCTGTTTTATGAAGTAATTGTTTTATTCTCTTTCAAGGTGGTGACAGCTACTGGAACACTTGCTTTAGGTGTCAACATGCCTTGTAAATCTGTGGTTTTTGCTCAAAACTCAGTCTATCTGGATGCGTTGAATTATAGACAGGTATTGCAAAATGCATAAACTTGCTTATTGTATTGCTGAAATATGGCCATAGCATAGTAAAACATGTGAACCTTTAGTTTACAAACATGCCACAATTCACAGTAGCATAACTGGACATTCATCCTTGCCTGGCTTTCAGTTTTAGTTGTGGTATAGTTGAAAGCACCTGCATTTGGGATTGTGTGATTAACCAGTTGTGTGACCTCGGATGAAATATCTGAACTGCCTGATTCTCATTTTCTATCTCCAAAATATGGGTAATAATTACTCTCCCACGGCATTTGCAAGAATTAAATAAGTGATTTGTACGGAAGATAGACATCAAAGGTGCTTGATAAGCATTTACTCATTCATTTGCTGTGCACAAGATTTTGCACTCTAGAATTATCTTTAATGCTGACCTCATCTTTACTCCTGACACCAAATCTGTTACCAAGCCCACTTCATTACTGTCCTATAGAGGTATTTGATTTTTGCCTTGCAATTTCTGTATCCACCATCTTTCATCGTACGTTCTTAGCCTTGTATTATTAGTACAATTTCCCTGATTCTCCATTCTCCTTATTCTACCACGTCCTGCAGACAACGTGGTTTATCTTCATACGACCTCCCTGCTCAGAGACATTTGATAATTATTTCTGCTTGCAGAATCAAATTTAGATATGTCACCCACATTCAGGTTTTTATCAACGTGCTTCCCTCCCTTTATCTCTAAACACTTTTTGTTCTCCTTATAGGCCTGGTTCCTACCCAATATAACATTCTTATATCATTTCCCAGCATGTTAACAACCCCTGCTTTTTATTTCTATTGCTGCTGCCATACTCTGAATCAATTCTTCTAACTCATTTTTGGGAATCTTCTCCTTTGGGCTCTGGAGCTAGGGTGTTTGATATTTGGGATGACGGACTTGGGAATTGAAATGTCAGGGTTTGAGTTCTAGATCTTCCACTTTGTGGTTGTTTCAGTATGGGTACGTCTCTTATATTCCCAGTGCCTTAGCATAGTCTAAGCACTTAATAAATAAGAGTTAACATAAGCTCTGTAAAGAGTTTATTCATAACTTGCTTTTTCACAAGTAGCATTTCTGAATTTTATTTCACTCATGTATTTATTCTGTTTGTGCCCATATTTTATTTTGTGATTTGTAACTCAACACACTTGTGTGTGAGAGAGGGTAGAAAAGGGATGAGAGATGGGGAAGATGGGCCGGGAGAGAAAATTGGTATATTAGAGTTCAGCTGTAAGTGATTTTGACATCACTGTTTTGCCAGTGTTCTTTGTTTCTTCAATAGATCATTATTTCTTTGATATATATTACACAAATGCCTACTGCAATTAATGGCATGAAATACGTACGTAATGATGACAAATGTCTCAGTTTTTAGATCTATCTCAGTCATGGCAAATTTCCTAAGCACTATGTAGTTGCATGTTAGTGTCCGTTCCTTAATGGTTAGACATATGCACAATTTCCATGCTCCAAACCAGAGTAAAGGGCTCATTCTTACACTATGGCAGTAGAAGCATTTAGGGAAGTTTTACATTGTAATTCTATTCTCTTTTCAGATGTCTGGCCGTGCTGGAAGAAGAGGTCAAGACCTGATGGGAGATGTATATTTCTTTGATATTCCATTCCCCAAAATAGGAAAACTCATAAAATCCAATGTTCCTGAGCTGAGAGGACAGTTCCCTCTCAGCATAACCCTGGTCCTGCGACTCATGCTGCTGGCTTCCAAGGGAGATGACCCAGAGGATGCCAAGGCAAAGGTACCGTGCTGGACACTGCCTGAGGTTCAGTCTTCATCACTGGCCTGACTTTAGTCAGGTCTGCTGTTCTTTTAGAAGTCTGTAGCAATCACCCTTGAGTTTCATCAGTCTTTTAATGTTTTGTAATGTCTTGAATCGTATAGAATTGGGGGTAGCTAGGGAGAATAACAGTTTTGTTTGTTTCCACCATCAGACATGGAATTTGTGGCTGGATGGGCACTGAAAATTACCCAGGATTACTATTTTCAGGTGTGAAATGCAGTGTCCTATAATAGTTAAGTGCTGGCTAAGGATTTAAAAAGCTCTAGGCGATTAATAGACTCCTTTCTACCATTTAGAAAGAAAAAAATATTTATTTTTATGATTTTGTAACAAAAAGGTTTAAGTGTTTCATAAAAAAAGTAACTCAAACTTAGGAGTATGTGGGAAATGTAGAACGTTGAAATAAGGAAAAAGTGCCCCTGTTCCACTCCCCAAAGACATTCACATTATCATTTTTTTTTCAGCCAGTTTTCTAGGCATGGGTGTGCATTTGATTTTTAAACACTGATATCGTTGTATGTAACTGAACTTCAAAATATGGTTGTAAATGTGTCCTGATGTGTGTTGCCCAGATAAAAATTTTGTATCCAATCCCTCAATGACAGACTTAAAATTCATAATTACATAATTTGATTCTCATCTTTATGGAGATGCATTGTTAATGATACCTGTTCTTTCTGTTTTTGTATAGTGATTAGCATGCCCAGTTAAATCAGATACTGTTTTCTGAAGTGGGGATTCTTCTAGGATTCTTTTGATGAGTTGGCTGATCCTACAGAGCAGTCATACATCATTTTTAAGACCAAAATTTCCCCATTCTTGAGTTCTTCATTTTTACCTCTCTATAAAGAGGAGTACATCTTCTAATAAGGTTTCTTATTTTTTTAAATGGTTATCAGGGTGGTTCATTTTCTTTGCTTTGCATATCTGGGAAGACCTACATGTAAACTTCTCACATATGGGACTCTTAAAAGTGGGCATAACATTCTTAGAATATTATTATCTTCATTCATCAAATCAAACTGAGATTGTTTCCATTGCCTTCTGGCATTTAATGTTTCACATAGAGGAGCCATGGCAGTTTCTGTTTTCTTGCAGTTAACTTGATATTTTTTTCTGTTTATGCAATTATATGAATCTTTTTCTTTATTCTATTTCAAATGTTTTATTTCCTATGATTTTCTATTTTATGGATCCTTTAAAAATTGATGTTTTAGTTATTATATGAGACCTTTCAATCTTCATGCTCAGGTTTTTATTTGTTGTGGTGAAATGCACATAAAATTTACCATCTTAACCATTTTAAGTGTACAGTTCAGTAGTGTTAAGTACATTCATATTGCTGTGCAATGCTCAGGTATTTTTCAAATGAAGAAGAGATCCTTGAATTGTATCTTTGTTATTTGCTTCTGTTAATTGTTCTGTTGTTTTTTCAGGAAAAGTTATAATTTTTAAATTGAAACCCACTTTTCTGTTCTTCACTGCTATTTTTTTCTTTATGAGAAAACATAAAACTTACCTTCCATATCACTGATGGTCTTAAGTGTCAGTTATGGCTCTTCATAATGCAAATGTGGATTTTAGTTCTGCTACTACTGGACTTTTGTTTTCCTGAAATTCTTTTTTTTTTCTTTCTTTTTTCTTTTCTTTTTTGAGATAGAGTCTTGCTCTATAGCCCAGGCTGGAGTGCGGTGGCATGATCTCAGCTCACTGCAACCTCCACCTCCCAGGTTCAAGCAATTCCCCTGCCTCAGCTTCCTAAGTAGCTGGGGCTACAGGTATGCGCCACCACACCTGGCTAATTTTTTGTATTTTAGTAGAGACAGGGTTTGACCATGTTGACCAGGATGGTCTCGATCTCCTGACCTTGTGATCCACCCACCTTAGCCTCCCAAAGTACTGGGATTACAGGTGTGAGCCACTGCACCTGGCCCCTGAAATTCTTTACTACTCCATCCATCACTCTTTTATATCATAATAATGTACTTTTTAAATGTCAATTTATATTGTCTCTATACCATAGGCTGTAGTGCCTTGTCTCAAAGAAGTCATATCATTTGGCACCCATTAAGTATGACAAATAATTTTTTCTTTTTTTCTATCTTCTTATTTTATTTTATTTTAAGTTCTGAGGCACATGTGCAGGATGTGCAGGTTTGTTATGTAAACATGTGCCATGGTGGTTTGCTGCACCTGTCAACCCATCACCAAAGTGTTAAGCATAGCATGCATTAGTTATTTTTCCTGATGCTCTTCCTCTCCCTGCCCCAACAGGCCCTGGTATGTGTTGTTCCCCTCCCTGGGTCCATGTGTTCTCATAGTTCACCTCCCACTTATAAGTGAGAACATGTGGTGTTTTGTTTTCTGTTTCTGCATTTGTTTTCTGAGGATGATGGCTTCCAGCTCCATCCATGTCTCAACAAAGCACATGATCTCATTCCTTTTTATAGCTGCATAGTATTCCATGGTGTATATGTACCACACTTTCTTTATCCAGTCTATTGTTAATGGGCATTTGGAGTGATTCCATGTCTTTGCTATTGTGAATAGTGTTGCAGTGAACATATACATGCATATATCTTTATAATGGAATGATTTATATTTCTTTAGGCATATACCCAGCAATGGAATTTCTGGGTCAAATGGTATTTCTACCTCTAGTTCTTTGAGGAATCTCCACACTGTCTTCCACAATGCGGTTGGACTGATTTACACTCCCAGCAACAGTGTAAAAGCATTCCTGTTTCTCTGCAACCTCACCAGCATCTGTTGTTTCTTGACTTTTTAATAATTGCCATTCTGATTAGTGCGAGATGGTATCTCATTGTGGTTTTGATTTGCGTTTCTCTAATGAGTGGTGATGTTGAGTTTTTTTCATATGTTGGCTGCATGTATGTCTTTTTTTGAGAAGTGTCCGTTCATGTCCTTTGCCCACTATTTAATGGGTTGTTTGTTTTTTTCTTATAAATTTGTTTAAGTTCTTTGTAGACTCTGGTTATTAGACATTTGTTGGATGGATAATTTTCTCCCATTCTGTAGGTTGTTTGTTTTCTCTGATGATCATTTCTTTTGCTGTGCAGAAGCTCTTTAGTTTAATTAGATCCCATTTATCAGTGTTTGCTTTTGTTGCAATTGCTTTGGGCATTTTCATCATTGTATTATTCCATGTTCATGCTGCTGATAAAGACATACCCAAGACTGGGCAATTTACAAAAGAAAGAGGTTTAATGGACTTACAGTTCCACATGGTTGGGGAGGCCTCACAATCATGGCAGAAGGCAAGGAGGAGCAAATCATGTTTTACAATGGATGGCAGCAGGCAAAGAGAGAGAGAGCTTGTGCAAGGGAACTCCTCTTTTTAAAAGCATCAGATCTCATAATACTTATTTATTATCATGAGAACAGCATGGGAAAGACCCGCCCCCATGTTTCAATTACCTCACACCAGTTTCCTCTCACAACCCATGGGAATTGTGGGAGTTACAATTCAAGATGGGATTTGGGTGAGGACACAGCCAAATCATATAATTCCACTCCTGGTCCCTCCCAAATCTCATATCCTCACATTTCAAAACCAATCATGCCTTTCCAACAGTCTCCCAGAGTCTTAACTCATTTCAGCATTAACTCAAAACTCCACAGTCCAAAGTCTCGTCTGAGACAAGGCAAGTCCCTTTTACCTTTGAGCTAGTAAAATCAAAAGCAAGTTAGTTACTTCCTAGATATAGTAGGGGTACAGGCATTGGGTACATACAGCCATTCCAAATGGGAGAAATTTGCCAAATCAAAGGCACCACAGGCCCCATGCAAGTCCAAAATCCAGTGGGAAAGTCAAATCTTAAAGCTCAAAAATGATATCCTTTGACTCCATGTCTCACATCCAGGTCACACTGATGCAAGAAGTGGGCTCCCATGGCCTTGGGCAGCTTCACTTCTATGGCTTTGCAGGGTATAGTGCCCCTCCTGGCTGCCTTCATAGGCTGGCATTGAGTGTCTGTGGCTTTTCCGGGCACACAGCACAAGCTGTCAGTGGATGTGTCATTCTGGGGTCTGGAGGGTGGGGGTCCTCTTCTCACAGCTCCAATAGGCAGTGCCCCAGGAGGGACTCTGTGCAGGTTCTCCAACCCCATATTTTCCCTTTGCACTGCCCTAGCAGAGGTTCTCCATGAGGGCCCTGTCCCTGCAGCAAAATTCTGCCTGGACATCCAGGAAGTTTCATACATCCTCTGAAATCGAGGCAGAGGTTCCCATACCTCAGTTCTTGACTTCTGTGCACTGTCATGCTCAACACCACGTGTAAGCTGCCAAGGCTTGGGGCTTCCACCCTCTGAAGCAATAGCCTGAGCTGTACTTTGTCCCCTTTTAGTCATAGCAGGAGCAGCTGGGATGCAAGGCACCAGGTCCCTAGACTGTACACAGCAGACAAACACTGGGCCTGCCCCAGGAAACCAGTTTTTTTTCCTAAATCTCTGGGCCTGTGATGAAAGGGGCTGCCACAAAGGTCTCTGACATGCCTTGGAGGCATCCCATTGTCTTGGTGATTAATGTTTGGCTCCCTATTACCTATGCAAATTTATGCAGCCAGCTTGAATTTCTCCTCAGAAAATGGGATTTTCATTTCTATCACATTGTCAGCCTGCAAATTTTCTGAACTTTTATGTTCTGCTTCCCTTATAAAACTGAATGCCTTTAACAGCACCCATGGCACCTCTTGAATGCTTTGCTGCTTAGAAATTTCTTCTGCAAGATACCCTAAATCATCTCTCTCAAGTTCGAAGTTCCATAAATCTCTCAGGCAGAGGCAAAATGCTGCCCGTCTTTTTGCTAAAACATAACGAAAGTCACCTTTGCTCCAGTTCCCAACAAGTTCCTCATCTCCATCTGAGACCACCCCAGCCTGAATTTCATTGTCCATATCATTATCAGCATTTTGGTCAAAGCCATTCAAGAAGTCTTTAGGGAGTTCCAAACTTTCCCACATGTTCCTGTCTGCTTCTGAGCCCTCCAAACTGTTCCAATTTCTGCCTAGTACCCAATTCCAAAGTCACTTCCACATTTTCAGGTATCTTTTCAGCAGCACCCCTCTCTACTGGTACCAACTTACTGTATTAGTCTGTTTTCATGCTGCTGATAAAGACATGCCCAAGAGTGGGAAATTTACAAAAGAAAGAGTTTTAATGGACTTACAGTTCCACATGGCTGAGGAGGTCTCATAATCATGGCAGAATGCAAGGAGGAGCAAGTCATGTCTTACAATGGATGGCAGCAGGCAAAGAGAGAACAAGCTTGTGCAGGGGAATTCCTCTTTTTAAAACCATCAGATTTCATAAGACATATTCACTATTATGAGAACTGCATGGGCAAGATCTGCCCCCATGATTCAATTACCTCCCACTGGGTTCCTTCTATGACATTCGGGAATTGTGGGAGTTTCAATTCAAGATGAGATTTGGGTGGGTACACAGCCAAACCACATCAATTATGAAATATTGCCCATGCCGATGTCCTGAATAGTATTGCCTAGGTTATCTTCTAGAATTTTTATAGTTTTGGGGTGTACCTTTAAGTCTTTAATCCACCTTAATTTTTGTATAAGGTGTAAGGATAGGATCCAGTTCCATTTTCTGCACATGGCTAGCCAGGTCTTCTATTACCATTTATTAAATAGGAAACCCTTTCCCCATTGCTTGTTTTTGTTGAAGATCAAATGGTTGTAAATGTATAGTCTTGTTTCTGAGTTCTCTATTCTGTTCCAATGGTCTATGTGTCTGTTTTGGTTACTGTAGCCTTGTGTTAAAGGTAGAAGTTGGGTAGCATGATGCCTCCAGCTTGTTCTTTTTGCTTAGGATTGTCTTGGTTGTATGGGCTCTTTTTTGGTTCCACTATGAATTTTAAAATAGTTTTTTTCTAATTCTGTGTAGAATGTCACTGGTAGTTTAATGGGAATAGCACTGAATCTATAAATTACTCTGGGCAGTATGGCCATTTTCACAATATTGATTCTTTCTATCCATGAGCATGAAATGTTTTTTCATTTGTTTGTGTCCTCTCTGATATCCTTGAGCAGTGGTTTGTGGTTCTCCTTGAAAAGGTCCTTCACTTCCCTTATTAGCTGTATTCCTAGGTATTATATTCTCTTTGTAGCAATTGTGAAGGGGAGTTCATTTGTGATTTGGCTCTCTGCTTGTCTGTTGTTGGTTTATAGTAAAATGCTTGTGATTTTTGCACATTGATTTTATATGCTGAGATTTTGCTGAAGTTGCTTCTCAGAAGCTTTTGGGTTGAGATGATGGGGTTTTCTAGATATAGGATCATGTCATCTGCAAACAAAGACAATTTGAGTTCCTCTCTTCCTCTTTGAATATCCTTTATTTCTTTTTCTTGCCCGATTGCCCTGGCCAGAACTTTCAATACTGTATTGAATAAGAGTGGTGAGAGAGGGCATACAAGTATTTTTTGAAAACAACTTTTTTTTTGCTGCATATAGAAAACAATTTTCATAGGTCAGATCTTTTCTTTAGAGGAAAAGATGTCCTTGTCACAGTCTATGAGATCCTGTAGAATATGATCTCTTACCAGCTTGTAAAACTCACTTCTTCGTCTTTCCCATATGGCCTGCTACCTGCTTCATGAACACCCCAGGCACATTCCAGTCTGAGGACCATGGCTCTTGCTGTTTCTTCTCCTTCTAAGATCTTCCCTGAGACATATACATGGCCTCACTCTCTTACCACATTAAATTCTTTGCTCTAACATTATATAGTGAAGCCTACCCTCACCATGCCTTCTAAATTGTAAATGTTTCCCTGTCTGCTGCATTGACAATGTTTCTTATTCAGTTAAATAGAGTTCTCATCAGTTCCTATATAGCATCAAATCTATCTATGTATCTATCTACATTGATCTATCTTTCTTTATGTCTATCATCTATATTTCTATCCATCTACCTACCTCTATCTATCTATCTATCTATCTATCTATCTATCTATCTATCTATCTTCCTTCTATCATCTATCTGCTATCTGCTATCTACCTACCTTTCTATCTATCATGTATCATTCTATCATTTATCTTTCTATCCATCTATCTATCTACATCTATCAATCATCTATCTACCTATCTATCATCTGTCTTTCTATCTTCCTATCTCTATCATGTTTTTATATATTTTCTCTATATTTTCCACTAGAATGTAAGCACTCCAAGGCCAATAATGTTTGTTTGTCTGATTTTCTGATGTAGACATTCAGTACATATTTACAGCATGACCATAATTTTAGGAAGATGATCAATTTTTCTTAAGAAGAATTGATCTATTGTGTGTTTTTCTATTTTATCACTTTGGATATATCTATCCAAATCTGATGGTTTGCCAAGCAATAGGATGGATGAAATTTCTTCTGGCTTCACTCTATCCACCTAAATGCTAATCAAATACCCTTTCAGAGCTGAGCTGGATGAATAGTTTTTGGCCCAAATATCAGTGTTTAGCAGATCTTCATCTATGTAGTTTTCTGGACTGAAAGGTCGTGTTCTACTTCTGCTAGTCTTATTACACATTGATTATCTGGATGACATTAATCACAATAAACTGTAGTATGCAATGCTATCAGGATTCTTATAATCTTAGTATGACTTTAATATGAGGTCTGTACCTCTGTGGTTATAGTGAACCACCATGAAACCCTCACCCTTTACTATGCTGTTTTCTGACTATTGCCATCTCTAACTAAATGTGGCATATGAGAGAGAAGAGGTTGCAAAAAAGGCCAGATATGGTGCCCTCAAAAATATCATCTCACAGTAAGGAGATGGAAAGTGCACTCCCTTCTTCTACCCTTCCACTCTTTCTCCCTTTCTCTCTTCTTCCTTTCCTCTCTCTTCCCTTCCTCTTCCTTTCTCTCCTTCCCTTCCCTTCCTTTCCCTTCCCTCCCCTCCCCTTCTCTCCCCTCCCGTCCCCTCCACTTCCCTTCCTTATTTTTTTCCTTCCCTTCCTCCACCTAGTCCATTAACCTTATAGTAAGTAGAGATTCTTTCTAGGTTCTGTAAACCCTCAGGCCTAAAGACAGGTTAAGTTTCAATTTTGGTGATGCTGGGGTTTTTTTTTTTTTTGGAATTTCATAGACATTTTAATGGGAAGTTGAAAGATACATGTACTTTAATGCAGTTTTACTCTGGAAAACAAGCAATATTTTTATAACATTGGTGAAATCAACCTAGTTACATTATTTTTGTAATAATACTGCAGAACATGGGATAATATATCTTTTTACTCCTAGAACAACTTAAAAGCTATAAACTCTTGAACTGGAATGGCTTTAATAATCAGACTGTTTGGCAATACGTTTCATTTCTGACAATTCAGTTTATGTGCTCTATTGTGTTAAAGAAGTTGCCATGTAACACTATAAAATAATATGAAATCAAATTTTTTCTGATACATTTCTGATATTTGTGTGGTATAATAGATATTGATCTATCATTTATTATCATTTTCAAATGTATTTCGTAACACTTAACATTGTGTGTCTAAAAATACTCTTTTCTTTAAAGGTGCTATCAGTGCTAAAGCATTCATTGCTGTCCTTCAAGCAACCCAGAGTCATGGACATGTTAAAACTTTACTTCCTGTTTTCTTTGCAGTTCCTGGTGAAAGAGGTATGCATTACTGCACTTTTGTTTTGGGAAATAGCATTACTACTATCTAGATTTCTTATCATGCTGAACAAATTGTAGCTTTTAGAAGGTTCTATCCAATGATTGATATTATTTATAAATGGTATAATTATAAAAGTTGGGCCCAGTAATAGTTATAAATATTTCTTATATTGGCATTAAATACTATTTTAAACTGGTACTTAATAAGTTACTTATTATGTGGTGACTTGAGTCAAACTAATAAATTGTTTTTTGTTCTTTAGGGCTATTTAGATCAAGAAGGTAATCCTATGGGGTTTGCTGGACTTGTATCACATTTGCATTATCATGAACCTTCTAATCTTGTTTTTGTCAGTTTTCTTGTAAATGGCCTCTTCCATGATCTCTGTCAGCCAACCAGGAAAGGTAAGCTTGAGATTTTATATATATATGTAGAGAGAGAGAGTCCAAAAATAGCCACAGATTTGTAGAAAACCAACACTTCAGGAATATTTTTAATAAAGAAAATACAATTAATATGTAGATAATTTATAGATCTTCAATTGATAAAGTAAATACCTACTAATATATATTAAATGATAGTCAGCCATGTTTTATGACATGTATTTACAATGTCAACACCTCCAAAATATTAACTTCAGTGATTCCTTGCCTCCAGGATTAATAACATATTAAATAATATACACTTTTTAGAAAATATTTTCTTCTAATTAAATATAATATATATTCATCATAGAAAAAGGATATAGGAAAGCATTAAGTTAAAAATAAAAAATTACTCATAATTACACTATCCACAGATAATCACTATTAATATTTGTGAATATTTTCTTCCAATCATATTTTCTTTGAATATTATTGTATAGTATACCTAAATAGCTAATAGTATATTAATAGTGTAATTTAGAATCATATTTTCCCCCTAAAAATAGCACAATTTTATCCATATTGAGTAAATTTTAAAATACATTTTATTTAATCATTTTTGATTAAAATCCTTTGATTTTTACATTTAAACACTAAATCTATATGGTAGTTCTTAAAATCACTAAGATAGACTAAAGGGAGGAAAATCTAGGTAAGGAAATAAGGCAATTTATGTGGGATCATTAGGATCTAAATTAGGGTATAGGTAGCAAGGATGAAAAAGAAGGCACAGATAAAAACTATTAGTGGATATATGGTAATTCTTCAATTGCTATGTTTGTCATAAATTTTTAGTTTCCATGAAATTAAATGTAATATGACATTCCATTTAAACATGAAAAAATAGAATTATACCCTTTCATATTTACAAGAAGACACTTTGTTTTATATAGGCTCAAAACATTTTTCTCAAGACGTTATGGAAAAGCTAGTATTAGTATTGGCACATCTCTTTGGAAGAAGATATTTTCCACCAAAGTTCCAAGATGCACACTTCGAGTTTTATCAATCAAAGGTAAACTGTGTGATTCTGATAAAATTTAGTAATGTAAAATCACTAAATAGATCTTACCTAAAATGACTTAGCAGCTGTAGAATTTTAATTCAAAGGACAGTTCATTTGTTTTATAGAATAATTTGTTCTTTTTGTAATCAGTGTGATATTTAATCTGTAATTGATGTCTCCCTCTGTAAATCTACCAAAAAGTTAAAGTCTTTGTGAAAAAAACAGGATAAACATTTTATTCATGTTTTTCATTTGATTGTATCAAATTATAATATCAGGTGACTAAAGAAAAGATATGCTAATTATACATTAAGTGAAACATCTAGCTGTATCACCGAATATACTGTTCTTTTAGGATCCTTTTACCTTAAGGTAGAACTATGGAAGGGAAGTATATGTTGTGAATTACAATGTCTTCACTGAGAAAATATTAGAATAGTCATCTAAGAAATCATCACTTGACTCACAGAGACCAAAAACAGAGAAACACTTTTTCAATTTTATTTGTAACATGCAACATTTTCTTTGGTTATGATTCTCTACCATCAAGTCAACATCAAATACTATTACTATTATACTTCCCTAGAATAAAATGGGATATGCTGGTTTATACAAGATAACCTTAGTGAAAATTTGCTATGGAACAAACAAAAAGAATTAGTATATATTTTCTAATCCCACAATGCTGGATTAAAAATCTGTGCTCTCACAGAATGCCCTCTAGAGCAGTGAACACAATTTTAGTCATTGACCTATCATCTTTACACTTTTCACCACCCATACATTTTTGAAACAATTATTTAATTGTTCTGTTTATATGAATTTATATTTAACATAGAAAATTCACTATCTCTATTTTGAAAAAAGAAGCTCATGATAAAAATACACTTTACTGCATAACAGACAGATCTGCGTGAAATGTTGGGGTACTACACCAAAAAGCTTTAAAAAATAGGCCAGACATGGTGACTCAAGCCTGTAATCCCACTACTTTGGGAGGCAGAGGTGGGAGGATTGCTTGAGCCCAGGAGTTAGAGACCAGCCTGGGGAACAGAGGGAGACCCCATCTCTAAGAAAAAGAAAAAATTAGATAATAATTCCTAAAGTCCCATTATATTAAATAAAAACTCACTAGAGAAAAGGATCTGGGTCTGCCTTCATAGGTAGGCTTGTATCCCCCTCAAGACATTTTCGAAGCCGTCTAGGACTGGAAAATTTAACAGCAGGTTAGGAAGTGCTATAGGAAAAAGGTGGATCTTTAGCAGTCTTTTAGATTTGAGAAGACTAAGACTAACTAGCCTTATTCTCAAAATCTTAAGAAATCCATGACCTAGGAAGAGAGACAAAGCATAAATGAGGCTTACTAAAACTGTAAAACAATACCCACTGCAGTCTGTACTTGTACTGAGGTGATCATACTTTCACTCTCTTGGCCAAACACGAAAATGGGGGCATTCGCTCTGGTGAAAGATAACATCTAAAGCCTGTAAAGTCCTTTGAAAACAGTTTCTGGTGCAAAACCAAAACCAAAACAAAACCTAAAATGGTGAGTAAGCATGAACATATGACCAATAAGCAGGAAGAAAAGAGGTCTATAATTGTAGATCCATAAATCATCCAGACATTAGCATTAACATATAAGGATTATAAGTGTGATTAATATGTTCAAGAAAATAGGAAGAGAGACAAAATTGATAAAAAGATGGATATTTTTACTAGATAATTAGAATGTATAAAACTAAATGGACATTTTAGAACTGAAAATACTGAAAATCTGACCATCAGAATATGCATTTCAGAAGTCATGATCAGTAAGTTGACAGCATAATAGAAAGCATCCAAAGTATAGCACAGAGATTAAAAAAAATTTAAAAAATCAGACAGCGTAAGAAACATGAATCACATGGAAAAAGTTTAATGTATATATAATGGGAGTCCCAGAAAAAAAATGGTGGAGAAAAATGGCTGAAGAGTATTCAAAAAGATAATAGCTGGGAATTTTCCAAAGCTGATTAAAGATAATACACCACAGTTTTAAAACCGTAGTCAACTTCAGGGAGGATAAATGTAGAAAAACATTAAGCTAAACTGCTGAAAAGCACAAAGAGAAAATCATAAATCACCTAGGACAGAAATAAAGTGACACATTTCCTTCTAAGAAGCAATGAGAATGCTAGATTTCTTTTTAATCAAAATAATGGAAGCTAGTGGACAATGGAACAATATTTTGTTGTTGATTCAGATATTTTACAGGCAAATACATGCAATCATCGATATATACATGTATAAACTCTTGGTGTTACATGACTAGAATCATATTGGACATGCTATTGCTTTTTTATGCTTATATCAAAGATACTTTTCCAGATGACCATATATGAATTTTTTTGGTGTTTTTTTTTTATTTCAGTAGGTTTTGGAGAAACAGTTGGTGTTTGGTTACATGTATAAGTTCTTTAGTAGTGATTTCTGAGATTTTGGTGCACCCATCACCCAAGCAGTGTACACTGCACCCAATGTGTAGTCTTTTATTCCTCACCCCTCACACCTTTTCCTATGGGTCCCCAAAGTCCATTGTACCATTTTTATGACTTTGTGTCCTCATAGCTTAGCTCTCACTTATGAGTGGGAAGATTTGATTTTTGGTTTTCAATTCCTGAGTTATTTCACTTAGAATAATGGTCTCCAACTCCATCCAGGTTGCTTGTGAATGCTCTTATTTCATTTGCATTTATGGCTGAGTAGTATTCCATAATACATATGTACCACATTTTCTTTATCCACTCATTGACTGATGGGCATTTAGGCTGGTTCCATATTTTTGTAATTGCAAATTATGCTGCTGTAAACATGCATGTCCAAGTATCTTTTTTGTGTAAAGACTTATTTTCCTCTGGGTAGGTACCAAGTAGTGGGATTGCTGGATCAAATGGTAGATCTACTTTTAGTTTGTTAAGGAATCTGCATACTGTTTTCCCTGGTGGTTGTACTAGTTTACATTTCCACCAGCTTTGTAAAAGTGTTCCCTTTTCACTACATCCACGCTAACATCTATTATTTTTGATTTTTTGATTATGGCCATCCTTACAGGAGTAAGGTGGCATTGCATTGTGGTTTTGATTTGCATTTCCCTGATAATTAGTAATGTTAAGCATTTTTTCATATGTTTGTTGGCCATTTATATATTTTCTTTTGAGAATTGTCTATTCATGTCCTTAGCTCACTTTTTGAAGAGATTGTTTGTTTTTTTGTTGCTGCTTTGTTTGAGTTCTTTGTAGATTCTGAATATTTAGTCCTTGTTGGATGGATAGTTTGTGATTTTCTCCCACTCTGTGGGCTGTCTGTTTACTCTGCTGATTATTTCTTTTGCTGTGCAGAAGCTTTTAGTTTAATTAAGTCCCATCTATTTATCTTTGTTTTTGTTGCATTTGCTTTTGGGTTCTTGGTCGTGAAGCCTTTGTCTAAGCCAATGTCTAGAAGGGTTTTTATAATATTGTCTTCCAGAATTTTTATGCTTTCAGGTCTTAGATTTAAGTCTTTGATCCCTCTTGAATTGATTTTTGTATAAGGTGAGAGATAAGGATTCAGTTTCATTCTGCTACGTGTGGCTTGCCAATTATCCCAGCACCACGTGTTGAATAGGGTGTCCTTTTCCCATTTTATGTTTTCATTTGCTTTGTCAAAGATCAGTTGGCTGTAAATATTTGCCTTTACTTCTGTTCTTTATTCTGTTCCATTGGTCTATGTGTCTATATTTATGCCAGGACCTTGTGGTTTTGGTGACTATAACCGTATAGTATAGTTTGAAGTCAGGTAGTATGATGCTTCCAGATTTGTTCTTTTTGCTTAGTTTTCCTTTGACTATATGGGCTTTTCTTTGGTTCCATATGAATTTTAAGATTGTTTTTTCTAGTTCTGTGAAGAATGATAGTGGTATTTCGATGGGAATTGAATTTGTAGATTGCTTTTGGCAGCATCATTTTCACAGAATTGATTCTACCCACACATTAGCATGATATGTGTTTCAATCTGCTTGTGATATCTATTATTTCTTTCAGCAGTGTGTTGTAGTTTTCCTTGCAGAGGTCTTTCACCTCCTGGTTAGGCATATTTCTAAGTATTTTATTTTACTATTTGCAGCTATTGTAAAAGGGGCTGAGTTCTTGATTTGATTCTCAGCTTGGTTGCTGTTGGTGTATGGCAGAGCTACTGATTTGTGTACATTAATTTTGTATCCTGAAACTTTACTGAATTCATTTATCAGTTCTAGGAGCTTTTTAGACGAGTCCTTAGGCTTTTCTAGGTATTCAGTCATATCATTGGGAAATGGTGACAGTTTGACTTCCTCTTTACTGATATGGATGTCCTTTATTTATTTCTTTTGTTTGATTGCTCTGGTTAGGACTTCTAGTACTATGTTGAGTAAGAGTGGTGAAAATGGGCATCCTTTTCTTATTCCAGTTCTCAAGGAGAATGCTTTCAACTTTTCCCTGTAAAGTATAATATTGACTGTGGGATTGTCTTAGATGGCTTTTGTTACCTTAAGCTATGTCCCTTCTATGCCAATTTTGCTGAGGGTTTTAATCATAAAGGGATGCTGGATTTTGTCAAATGCTTTTTCTGCATCTATTTAGATGATCAGTGATTTTTGTTTTTAAATCTGTTTATGTAGTATATTACATTTATTCACTTGCATATGATAAACCATCCCAGCATCCCTAGTATGAAACTCACTTGATCATGGTAGATTATCTTTTTGATCTGCTGTTGGATTCTGTTTGCTAGTATTTTGTTGAGGGTTTTTGCATTTATGTTCATCAGAGATATTGGTCTGTAGTTTTCTCTCTTTTTTTTTTGTTATGTCGTTTCCTGGTTTTGACATTAAGATGATATTGGCTTCATAGAACAATTTAGGGAGGATTCCCTCTTTCTCTATCTTTTGAAATAGTGTCAGTAGGCTTGGTCCCAAATCTTCTTTGAATGCCTGATAGAATTCAGTCGTGGATCCATATAGTCTTGGACTTTTTTTGTTGACATTTAAAAAATATATACCATTTCAATCTCACTGCTTGTTATTGGTCTGTTCAGAGTTTCTATTTCTTCTTGGTTTAATCTAGGAGATTTGTATATTTCCAGGAATTTACCCATCTCCTCTAAGTTTTCCAGTTTGTGTGCGTAAAGGTGTTCATAGTAGCCTTGAATAATTTTTTTTGTACTTCTGTGGTATTGGTTGTAATATCTTCTGTTCCATTTCTTTGGATGAAACTTATTTGGATCTCTCTTCTTTTCTTGGCTAATCTCACTAATGGTCTATTTATCAATGTTGTTTATTTTTTCAAAGAACCAGCTTTTAGTTTCATTTATCTTTTGTATTGGTTTTGTTTGTTTGTTTCAATTTCATTTAGTTCTGCTCTGATCTTTGCTATTTCTTTTCTTCTGCTGGGTTTCGGTTTGGTTTGTTATTGTTTCTCTAGTTCCTTGAGGGGTGACCTTAGATTGTCTATTTTTGCTCTTTCAGACTTTTTGATGTAGGCATTTAATGCTATGAACTTTTCTCTTAGCACCACTTTTGCTGTGTGCCAGAGGTTTTAAATCAGTTGTGTCACTAATACTGTTCAATTCAAAGACTTTTTAAGTTTCTATCTTGATTTCATTGTTGACCCAATAATCATTCAGGAGCAGGTTATTTAATTTCCATGTATTTGCATGGTTTTGAGGATTTCTTTTGGAGTTCATTTCCAATTTTATTCCACTGTGATCTGAGATCACTTATTGAGGCTTGTTTTGTTGCCTATCATATGGTCTTTCTTGGAGAATGTTCCATGTGCTGATGAATAGAATGTATATTCTTCAGTTGTTGGGTAGAATGTTCTGTAAATATCTGTTAAGTCCATTTGTCCTAGGGTGTAGTCTAAGTCCATTATTTGTTGGCTTTCTGTCTTTATGACCTGTCTAGTGCCGTCATGGGGTATTGAAGTCCCCCACTATTATTGTGTTGCTATCTTTCTCATTTCTTAGGTATATTAGTAATTGTTTTATAAATTTCAGAGCTCCAGTATTAGGTGTATATATATTTAGGATTGTGAAGTGTTCCTGTTGGAGTAGTCCTTTTATCATTATATAGTGTCCATCTGTCTTTTTAAACTATTTTTGCTTTAAATCTGTTTTGTCTGATAGAAAATAGCTACTCTTGCTTGCTTTTGGTGTCCATTTCCATGGAATATGTTTCTCCACCCCTTTCCCTTAAATTTATGTGAGTCCTTATGTGTTAGGTGAGTCTCTTGAAGACAGCAGATACTTGGTTGGTGAATTCTTATCCATTTTGCTATTCCAAATCTTCTAAGTGGAGCATTTAGGCCATTTACATTCAATTTTAGTTTTGAGATGTGAGGTACTATTCTATTTATCATGCTAGTTGTTGCCCGAATACCTTGTTTTTTCTTTTTCCATTGTGCTATTATTTTATAGGTCTTGTGAGATTTATGCTTTAAGGAGGTTCTATTTTGGTGTCTTTCAGGGATTTGTTTCAAGAGTTAGAGCTCCTTTCAGCAGTTCTTGTAGTACTGTCCCCCACTCCCCAATAGCACTGAATTTATTTCCAGGCAATCTGTGAGCAGGGCTGAAAACTTTCCCCAGGCTACAAGCCTCCCGACTGAGAAAGCAAGCAGGGCTCTTGGGTTTCACACATCCCCACTTGCTGCAGCCTCTGTGCTTGTATCTGCACTCCCTGTTTACCCCCCTGCCCCAGGTTCTGTCCAGGAAACTTTGTGTTTGGTTGAAATTGTTACAGAGTTCAGCTGGAAGTTTCCTTCTCCATGTGGTCTTTCCCCAATTCCATTGGCAGCCCTCCCAAGGACCCCTGTGAGACAAAGTCAGAAACGGCTTTTCTGGGGACCAAAAGTGCCCAGAGTGCTTATCCCACTGCTTCCTCTACACCTATATTTCACTTGGCTCTCTAAATTTGTCTGAATTCCAGATCCTTCTCCCATGATCTGGAACTTCAGTTTCCCCATTGATGATACGTGTTAAGGGGTGGATGTTCCCCCTTTCACACTTTGGACATTCACAGTTTTTCAGCTTGCCTGAAGAGGCAAGTTACTTCTTTCAAAGGGTCTGTGGATTCTCTTGGCTTTTCTGGTGTGTTCCTTTGGTAGTTCTTGGAGCAAAAGTTCATGGTGTGAGTCTCCACATGCTGATCTGTCTGTCCGAGTGGGAGCTGCAAGTTAGTTCTGCCTCTTGTCTGCCATTTTTTATTTTTATTTTTATTTTGGCTCTCCAGACAATGGAACAATATTTTTAATGTGCTCAATTAAAATAACTCCTATCCCTGAATTCTACACTTGTAGGAAATATTCATCAAAATAAAGATAAAATTAAGATGTTTTCAGACATGAAATCTGAGGTTATTCATTGCTATCAAGTCTGCAGTAAAATAAATATATACTTTAGGTACATAGAAAAAATCCAAAATTTGGAAACATGAAAATGCAGGAAGGAATGAATCACAATAGAAAGGGTTATGTGTGATTACATACAAAGGAATACACATTGTGTCAAAAAATAATTGTAACATATAAAATTTGAAATAATACATAGAACTGAAGTTTATGAAAATTATAATGTAAGAGTTCAGAAGGTTAATACATTTGAATGTTTTAAAATTTTGGAATATTAAGAAATATAAAATTAAAGCTATATCTTATAATCTCTGGGGTAACAGCTAAAAGACTAGTAAAATAGTGTGTACATAAATGTTAACAAAAGGAAAAACTGGTAAAAACAAGAAGGGAAGAGAAAAAATATGTAATGAGTGGTTCAAATTCAGACAGAAAACAAATGGCAAGGTAGAAAATAGCTATATCAATAGTTATATTAAATGTAAATGTACTAAATACACTAAGTAAAATACAAAGATTTTCAGGCTATATCTTAAAATACAGACAACTATAGACATGTGCCACACAATGACATTTTGATCCACAACAGACTGCATACATGATGGTTGCATAAATATAATATTGTATTTTTACTGTACCTTTCCTTCATTCAGGTATATCTGGATACACAAAATACTTACCATTGTGTTACAGCTGCCTAAAGTGTTCAATTCAGTAACATGCTGTACAGGTTTGTAGCCTAGGACCAATAGGCTGTACCATAAAGCCTAGGTAATGTGATCTAGGTTTGTTTAAGTACACTTTGTGATGTTTGCACAATGACAATATCACCTAATGCCACATTTCTTAGAATATATCCCTGCCATTAAGTGACATCAGACTATATATGCTATTTATACAAGTCACAATTTAGGTATAAAAACTGAGAAAGCTTGAAAGTAAGATGATTAAAAATATATGCCAGGTTAACACTAACCAGAAGAATCAGAAGTATCTCAATTGCGTGAAAAGTTAGAAAATTAATTTATAAATACACAAAGGATAAAAAAGACATAAAATGGAAATTTAAAAATATTTTACATTAAATAAAAATAAAGCAAACATAAGAATGCTTATAAGTTGGAATTTATTCAGTGCTTACAGGGGAATTTGCAGCCTTAAAACCATAAATTAGAAAAAAATACAGGCTGAAAAGTCAATGATTTAAACTTTAGCTTAAGAAAATAACAAAACAAACAAGAAGATCTAACCTACAGTAAGTAGAAGGAAAGAAATAATAAAATGAGAACAGATATAAAGTAAATTAACAACAATTGTATGAACAAGAAATCAACAAAGCCTCTAAGTTGGTTCTTTGTAAAGAATAATAAAATTGATTAATGTCTAGCAAAACTCATTAAGAATAAGGGAGTAAAAGCACAAGTATCAGAAAAGAAAATGGGGCAGTACTACAGGCTCTATTTTAGACATCGCAAAGAGCAAAGGAAGATTTTATGAATGACTTTATAGCAACATATTTGACTATTTAGACAAATGGGCAAATTCCTAGAAAACACAACTTTCCAAAACTGAGCAACGAAGATATAATTAATCTGGTTCTGATATCTAGTAAAGAAATTTAATCTATTATTTAAAAAAAAAAAAACATTCCCACAAAGAAAACCCAAGGCTCAGATGGCTTCACTGGTGAATTCTTTCAAACTTTGTAAGGATAACATCACTATATATGTATATTAAAACACCAGTTTGTATACCTTAAATATGCATGATTTTTATTGTAAAGAGAATAACACCAACTTTTTACAAATTTTATTTTAGTCTGTTTGGGCTGCTATAATGTAGCAATGATTGGCTGGCTAATAAACAACAGAAATTTACTTGTCACAGTTTCAGAGGCTGAGAAGAGATCAGTCTTTCTAGCTATTTTTTGGTACCCATTAAACATTCACTTCTCCGTCCCCCAGCTACCCTTCCCAGCCTCTGATAACCATCCTTCTACTCTATCTGCATAAGTTCAATTGTTTTAACTTTTAGGTCCTACAAAGGAGTGAGAACATGTGAAGTGTGTCTTTTTGTGCCTGGCTGATTTCACTTAACATAATGACCTCCAATTCTTTACATGTTGTTGCAAATGACAGGATCTCATTCTTTTTTATGGCTGAATAACTAAAAGAATAGAATTGTATTGTTTGTAACACAAAGGATAAATGCTTGAAGTGATGGATACCCCATTTACCCTGATGTGATTATTATGCATTACATGCCTGCATCGAAATATCTCATATAATCCATGAATATACACACTTCCTATGGACCCACAAAAATAAAAAATTAATAATTAAAAGGAAGTTCTAAATCAAGGTGTCTGGTGGGGGCTGCTTTTTGGTTCATAGATGGTTGTCTTTATACTGTGTTCTCACATGGTGGAAGGGGCAAGGGAGCTCTCTGGGGTCTTTTTTTATGGGCACTAATTCCAGTTATGAGGACTCCACCCTCATGACCTAATCATCTCCCAAAGGCCCTGCGTCCTAATCCCATCACATTAAGTGTTCATATTTTAACATATAAATTTTGAGAAAATATAAAACATTCAGTCCACTACACTCTTCTGGATAATACAAAAAGAGGGAATATTTACTCTTTCTAAGGGCAAAAGTTAGCTTTAATACCAAAACCTGACTAGAACATAATGAAAAGGAAAATTAGAGATACTTCTCTTTCATGAATGTAAGTGAAAAAATAGTTAACTAAATATTAGCAAAATGAATCCAGTGAGGTTTAAAAAACCCTCAAAACAAAATGAGATTTACTCTAGGCATGCAAATGTACTTTGTCTCATTGCTTGCTATTCAAATGTGTCACTAGAGTCTTTGAAATTTTCACAAGTCTAACGTTATTTGAGGGCATGCTTCTATTTAAAAGTGGTTTTGATTCAGTATGTCAAAATACATTTTTAAGGGTAATGAGTAAGGTATTTGTTTTCATAATTGCAAATAGAAACAAAACATGAAGTTACCTGAACTTCACCAGTGAAAAAATGAAACAGTGACATTATTGAATAAATATTAATAGATAACTATAGAATTATATTGCAATGTTCTTTACCTTTCTTCTTCCAACGATTCAGTTTTGAAGGAAGGTAAATAGATCTATCTCTCTGAAAATTATTCGGCTTCTAGGTGTTCCTTGATGATCTCCCTGAGGATTTTAGTGATGCTTTAGATGAATATAACATGAAAATTATGGAGGACTTTACCACTTTCCTACGAATTGTTTCCAAACTGGCTGATATGAATCAGGAATATCAACTCCCATTGTCAAAAATCAGTAAGTATGTTTTACCTCCATTGTGGAACAATTTGAAGAATAAATAATCTTGCCTAAGAATAGTTTATTCTGGAAGAAGAGTGGAACCCCAGAAAGTTTATTTTGCCCTCAAGTGAGGAGATTCCTTTTCCTTTCTAAAGAAAAAAATTTTGCTTATTAGACATTAAAAGGGCAAAAGAGACTGAAACTAAGTAGGGCAATTTATAACCATCTTGTTAAATGCTGCTTCAGGGTCAAGCCTGGAAAACAGAGTAAGGGCATCTATGAGATGAAGAGAAACTAGAGACGAATTCTGTCACTCTCTCTTGAGAGGAAATACGCTTAGTTTTCATAAACACAGATTCTGAGCATATTTTCTGGGTCCAAACTCTGGTTCTGCTACTTATTAGCTGTGAGATCTTGAGCAAGAGACTCCATACTCATGCCTTAGTTTTCTGAACAGATATATGAGAAAGGGAATAGCATTATCTACGTAGTTTTGATGAGTTTTAAATGATTAAGTTAACATATATGAAAATCTTAAAATAGTGTTTTGTACATGGTTAACACTCTTAGCATTTGCACTTTTTTTCATGAGCTAATAGATGGAAGCTTTCTAAGGGAAAATAGATACAAAAAGGTGACCATCACAGGTGGGGTGAGATTGGAGTCTGTGAATATTATGCCTCAATTACAAATTAGAGCCCAGTTTGAATGTCTGATCTGGGTTTTATAAGATTATAAATGGAAAATATATTTATTCTCATGCACTACTTCCAAACTTACTAATTGAGGCTGCATGGTTTCAGGAAAGATTCTGAAGGCAAGTCTGAGTTCAGTAAGAAAAAGTACAAAGGTAATAACAATAATTCTCTGATAAGAGTATGTAATTTAAATTTAGTCTTTCATTTCTTATTGATTAAGGCAACTAAAATATAATACACATTTTTATAATAGTGATACTAACATTAATAGCCAACTTTCATTGAATGTATTCTGTGCCAAGCTGTGCTACTAACCTTATGTGATATAACTTACAAAACATTTCAGTCTTCATTACATGAAGCTGAATGGCTCCCCTTGTAACATGGTCTAGAGAAAGTATCTGAGGTTTGACAATTTGACTGAGTTCAAAACACTAATCTATCCCTAACTATTATTGTCAGAATTCACAGGTAAAGAATGTGAAGACTCTCAACTCGTATCTCATTTGATGAGCTGCAAGGAAGGAAGAGTAGCAATTTCACCATTTGTTTGTCTGTCTGGGAACTTTGATGATGATTTGCTTCGACTGGAAACTCCAAACCATGTAAGTGAAGAATGGGGTTTATTAATAAAAGGTGTTTAAGAAAGAATGGATTTATATTGCTAGGCAGCTTAGAAAGAACTTCGAATTTCCCAGATTAAAAAGGAAAAAAAAATCTGGGTGTATCAACAGATAAATTCAGGAATTGGTGCTCTTGAAGTCAATATGATTTCTGTTTCTCAGAGTTGGCCTGAGGACCCTGCTCAGAGAGTTTCCAGGCACCACTACTTTTCTTCCATCTTTGAAGGCTCTACTGATATTGACACAGGTTTGCTGTGGAAGTAGCACATAAAACTGTCTTCAGACTTTCTCAGTACTGCTATAAATGCTGTAAATACTGCTTACAGTCTGCATCATTGATGCATAAAATGGAATGCAAAGAACTAGACACATTTGGAAGATCCTGGCTAATTCATTTGAATGTTGACACTTGGTGAAATTTAATTTATATCTTAATACAAACTTTGAGAAAAAGTGTTTTATTACATTTGATATTATGGATTGACATTGGTGTCTCAACTCTATTTTATTCCAAAATCATAGTCATATATCACTTAAAATAATTTTGAAAACTATATACATCTTGTGCATTTTAAATGAACACATACATTTTTATCCTAAATTTAAATACTTTCTAAAGATACAGTTTTTAGTTTCAAATAAATGTTGGTGTGTTAAAACCAATGCATCATTCTTTTAATTGTATAAAATGGAATATCAACAAGAAAGTGTTTTCATACCCATAGTCAGTAAGTTAAGAACAAGTCAGGAAAACTTTTTATAAGGATTTATAAATTTGCAGTTCTTTTCCTCTTGAACTCACATTTTCTTTCCATATTCCCTCACATTTACCTTACCCAACTCGCTTTATACAAATTTACTTTACTAGAGTAAGTTATAACCTCTTAAAATTGTTTTGCTTTTATTGTTTATTTTAATTAACAATAAAATTAATTTTACATTTTAATATAATGCTAAGCGTACATACAAATATATCCTTTATAGCATATAGATAAGTTCTAAAGCATCGAACTAAATGAACACCATGTACTAAGGATCTGTGTACTCCTCCCACGTTTCATTTTCTTGTCTCCCGTTTTCCCCCAGGCCATCAACCTTTCTAAACTTTGTGTTTTTCACTTTTCTTTTTAAAAACTACATATTACAAAATCCCTTTTTATATTAATTTGCTTTTGAATTTTATGAAAAGTGAAGGAGTAGTTACTGCAGTCACCGGAAAGTCACTTTTATTTACATTCAGTGCTATGCCTTAAGGTTCATCCCTGCTGTAACGTCAAACTCTTTTATTTTTAGTACTTAATAATATTTTGTAGTGTGAATATCAAACAGCCTGTTAATCTGTTCTCCTGTTTCGAATAGTTGTGTTTGTTTCTCGTCTTTGCTATTACACACAGTGTTGCTATGGATGTCTCGTGCGTATGTGCAATAGTTTCTCTTAGGTATTGATTTTCTAGGTTAAAATAATTTTCTGAGTCATATAGGAATAAGAATATTCAAATATTAAACTTTTCAAGCTACTACCAACTCATTTAAAAAGTAGCTGTGCCAAACAAGTCTCAGCAGGAGTGAACGCAGTTCATATCTGTCACTCGAATGGTTACCTGCAAATTATTAAGTTTTAATAATAGAGTCTTGTTTAGATATTGCTGCAGTTTATAATTTGCATCACTGATCTGCATATAGTACATGGAGTCAACTCTTATTATTCATAGATATTTATGTATGAATTTTCTTAGTTGTTAAAATTTATTTGTAACTACCAAAAAAAAATAGCTGTGCCAATTTACACTCATAATAACAGTATGCTAGAGTTCTATTGATCCTCTACAGTACAGTTTGCAAAAAATGAGCAGACATAGGAAAACTATTCGCCGCCTTCTTTTTGTTTTCCTTCTTCCTCCTTTTTATTCAGGTAATTGGGTTCCCAAGATTGTTAGAGTTGTTCAATTGAATTCTTTTCTTGTGATGTATAATCCTCTAGCTCATTAATATTCTGTTTACAAGTAAATTCCTTTCACCAATAAGGGGAATGAAATGGTGTTAGGTTTTCTTTCCTAGTGAGTGTTTCTATATTCTAGTGGATGGATGGTTGAAAGTGCCATTGGTATTTTGTGGAGGCAATAATCTTCATGGGGTGGAGCTGAGCCACTCTCCACTCTTGCTTAGGATGGTGCTACCACAATGTGTGGCTAAGGCACCCTCTTCCTTCACAGCGAAGAATGGGCTTTAAAAATGGTAACTAAAGGTTGTATCTACAAAGCACCACATAAGAAATTATCAACTTTCTTTATACATAAATAATACATTAAGAATAATCGTATTTTTTCAGGTTACTCTAGGCACAATCGGTGTCAATCGCTCTCAGGCTCCAGTGCTGTTGTCACAGAAATTTGATAACCGAGGAAGGAAAATGTCGCTTAATGCCTATGCACTGGATTTCTACAAACATGGTTCCTTGATAGGATTAGTCCAGGATAACAGGTATGTCCTCTCTGTCTGTCTCTGTTTCTCTGTCCTCCCATCTCCGTCTCTAATGAATTAATTTAATGAATTTTAAGGAAGAAACCTCATTACAGTTTCAAGTGCAGGTTAAATCATACTAAACATACTAGATTGGTTTTTTTTTAGAGACTAATGGCAAGAGAGAATAACAATTCGGTATTATTTTTCTTTGTGGTTTTCCAGCAAAATCTTGGCACTTAGCCCAGCTCACATGACATCATGCTATGCTCTAATGATATAAATATTTGCACATGCTCATAGATATATTTGTATTTATTACTCTCCTGTTTATTCATTATTAGATATTTTAAAACTGAATAACAAATAATGGCATGCTCTTCAGTATTTGAGAAGAGTAGATAGAGGACTGAGTACATGACAATTGTTTTAGTTCTGTGGCAGGAAAAACATTTTCAAAAATAGTAGCCAGGGGTAAACACTGTTGGATTTATCCAGGATGAAGAAATTGACTTGGGCACTGAGCACATAGATTTGGGGAGGGGCATTCTGTCACATCAAAGCAGGAAACCAATTTTGTTTTTTACATAAAATGTTGAGCAGTCCTTATAGAATGAAGGTATTAAAATATCTGACACTCTTCAAAGATGTTGAGCACTGTTTTGAAAAAAAGTGACTCATTGTGAATAAAGTAGCTGTGACATTAGTAAATGATACAACTGTTTCTTCCCTTTTGAGTCTCTAGTTCCAATTTACCCTCCTGAGCTTTATTTTCCTGTTTTGGTTATCTCCTGAGATGGCCAGCCTCCTATTTTTATTGCTTATCTATGATTGTGAAATTTCAACTCTTGAATTCATAATCACCATTGCCATAGGTTAGATCAATATCTAGGAGTCTGTGGCAGAAATAATTTTTGGAAAGAGATCTTGACAGACAAAAGCAACCTGTTACTGATAAATTCAGCATTTAAATATAAAATAGGATGTTCTTTAATGTTTTGTATTATTAATTTTCAAAATGTTTTCTTTAGGATGAATGAAGGAGATGCTTATTATTTGTTGAAGGATTTTGCACTCACCATTAAATCTATCAGGTGTGTTATATATTTAAATATTGATTTTAGATTTTTTAATAATTTATTTATAATTTGAAAAATGTTGAGCTGTTACTATAAGCCAGGTACCTGAAGGTGCCATTAAGCTTCTTCTGTGCTATGCATTTCAACTCCCCAAAGGCTCTGCAGAATGTCTCCTCAACACGTGTTGTATTATTTCTATAACAGAATTAATTCCAATGTCTAGTTGAGATGAAGTTTCATCCAGACTAGAGTCTCAGCCCTGGCATCATGCACTGACAGGCAGCAATATTCGAAAGCTTCATTGACTCCTAGATCCTGGTATTCTCAATTGCCACAAGCAGTGTATGTCAATGACATGGGACGTGATATTTCAGAGGGCTCCTTAGGGTTCCATCCGGTCTCTAGTTTATATTCACTTACATACTTTGAATTTTGTGTTTTCTCTGATGTTTTCTCCAGGCTCCGTCTGACTCTGATCTTTCATATTGGCCTCCTATTTTCACCTTTAACAAAACCTAGTGGGGTCCCAAGCAACACCAAAGTTTATGTGGGTACCCCATTCTTAGGCTTCATTGACCATCTACTGTTGCTTAGTTGCATGTCCATCTTTCTTTTTCTTTTCTTTTCTTTTTTTTTTGAGACAGAATTTTGCCCTTGTTGCCCAGGCTGGAGTGCAATGGTATGATCTCGGCTCACAGCAACCTCTGCCTCCTGGGTTCAAGCAATTCTCCTGCCTCAATCTCCTGAGTAGCTGGGATTACAGGCATGTGTCACCATGCCCGGCTAATATTGTATTTTTAGTAGCGAGGGGGTTTCTCCATGTTGGTTAGTGTGGTCTCGAACTCCTGACCTCAGGTGATCTGCCTGCCTTGCCCTCCCAAAGTGCTGGGGTTACAGGCATTAGCTGCCGCTCCTGGCCTAAATGTCCATCTTTCTAAAGCCTTCAATCTGCATGCAACTCAATACTTTATAGGTGTTGGTTTGTCCTATCCCTTTTTATATATTTAATTTGCCACAACTCTCTCCATTATTAGGTTCTTGCTAATCAAGTCTCTTTTTATATCTTGGATCTGAGCAGAATCGGCCTGTTTGGACTTTTTATAACAGAGTAAAACTTTTGGGAGCAGAAGGAAACTGCTTTGTCCACTTGGAATATCTCTAGATAGGGTATTCCTTGAGTGGCTCATAGTTACTGAAGTTATTATCTCCAGAGCAGCCCAAGAAACTCCACAGACTTGGAAGCTGTCTCAAAAGCTTGGGCAAGGAAATCAATCAATCAATCATTCACACATTCATCCAAGAAGTATTGAAGCATTGTTGGTATGAGACACACTTCCTAAGCATTTAAGCTATAAAGGTTCATAATTTTTTTTTTTTTTTTTTTTTCTGGAGACGGAGAGTCACGCTCTGTCACCCAGGCTGGAGTGGAGTGTTGCGATCTCGGCTCACTGCAACCTTACCTCCCAGGTTCAAGCAATTCTCCTGCCTAAGCCTCCCAAGTAGCTGGGACTACAGGTGTATACCACCATGCCTGGCTAATTTTTTTTTTTTCGGTATTTTAGTACAGATGGGATTTCACCATGCTGCCCAGGCTGGTCTCAAAATTCCTGAGCTCAGGCAATCCACCCGCCTTGGCCTCCCAAAGTGCCAGGATTACAGGCAAGAACCACTGCGCCTGGCCAAAGGATCATTAAATTGATATGCCTGCTTTAAAAAAATTCTTACATGTGTAGTGAAAGAAGCTGACTTATAGACCTTACAAACATGGTCAGAGCTATGATGGCAGATAAGGGAATGACTAATGCGACTTGCATTCAAAGAAAGAGTCTCAAATGAGGTAATTTTTTGACTAAGCCTTAAATTATGGGGAAGAAGAAATAGTATTTTCAAAGTACAGAAATGAGAAAGGGCCTGATGTGTCAGGGATAGTCTCCAAGCTCACTATGTCAACATGGAGAATATGGGCATTTGACAGAGATGGGGGAAGATGCTGGGTTGTTGTAAGAGACTTTAAATGGAATTTGGATCTATATCAGGAAAGGTCTTTATGTTAACATTAAGAAGTTTGGGCTTCATCTTTTGAGCAATGTGTAGACAGTGCATAAGCATGAGGGGAGCATGAGCATGCGGATTATATATGTGGCAGAAATGTGTAGGTGCAAAGGCTGTAACAGTCATGCAGGTGAAAATGAGTGAAGGTCTGAATTAAGGGAATTGAAATATGATGAAGAAGAGTGATCAGAAAAATATTTACGAGGTAAAATTCAAGAAATTGGTAAAAAAATTTATGCAGTTGGTAAAGATGACCAAAGTTCCTATTTTTGTTAAGGATGTATAGGAAACAAGGATGAGCATGACATTTGGGGATGAGAATGAAAAATAGTAAGCTAGAATTTATACACATCACATTATATCTGGGAGATATCAATCAGGAGGAAATGTTCAGTAGTCACAATGATAAGTCTGTAACTCAGAAGGAAATTTGGTGTTGTAGAGACAGAACTGATCAATTTTTGTGGTAGGTCAGTGATGACACTAGAAAATAACTGGAACTCTAGTGGAAACAAGGTAGGGGCAAATAATAAAAGGCTGATAAGATGTCAGATCATGACAGTTTTCAGCCCTTGATCAGTCCAGCTGTACTGTTCATTCTTGGATTTCTTCTCTCCTTTTTTGTTACCTGTACATTAGTTTCTTAATGCTGCTGCAACAAATTACCATAAACCTAGTGGCTTAAACCAACACAAATTTATTATTTTACAATTCTGGAGGTCAGAAGTCCAAAATGTGTCTTCTTGGGTTCAATCCAGTTGTCAGCAGGGCTGCATTTCTTTGTAAAGGCTCTTAAGGGACAATCTACTTTTATTGCCTTTTCCAACTTTTAGAGGCTGCCGGCATTCCTTGGCTTGTGGCTCCCTTTCATCTCCAAAGCCAGCAATGGTTCGTAGACTCACACTGCATCATTCTGACTCTCTCCTGCCTCACTCTTCCACTTACAGGGACCTTTGAGATTACACTGAACCTGCCCAGATAATCCAGGATTATTTTCCTATCTCAAGGTCAGCTGATTCGCAACTTTAATTTGCACTGCAGCCATAATTCATTCCTCTTTGCCATGTAACCTGACCTATTCATCGGTTTCTGGGGAATATATGATGTGGACATCTTTGCAGGGCCATTATTCTGCTTACCATATCTTGTTGTCCTTATCTTTTTACACATCTAGGTAAAGAAAGCAATATTTTCCTCTTCGTAGATGTAGCTGCCTGTGGGTTTCAGTATACACTGGACACAGTAGCATAAATAACACAAAATGACTCCACAAGAGATACGTAGAGGAAAGAAAAGGAATTTGCGTTGCACTTTTGAAGGGAGAAGGGATCAAGTTATGTGGAATTTGATGGCTTTTCAGACTCTCTTGGTAATAGTCATGGAGAAGAATTGCATGGGGTTGTTTTGTTATCTTTTCTTAAATTTTTTATACAAGAATTTTTAGGAGAAATACGTTTCTTATCATTATTCCTCATATTTTGCTAACATAATTTCATCATCTGATGGGATTTCCTTACTTCTGCCTAACCAAGGAAAGCCTTTCTTATAATATTCAATCTCACTAAAGTGGATCCTATATTTTTTTCCCCATTTCCAGTGTTTCCTTGCGTGAGCTATGTGAAAATGAAGACGACAACGTTGTCTTAGCCTTTGAACAACTGAGTACAACTTTTTGGGAAAAGTTAAACAAAGTCTAAAAACAAAGTCTATGCAAACCACTTAAAAATAATTCCATAGTAGTTTTTCAGGTCACGTTTTTGATTCTTATGCTTCTTGCCAGAAATACATTATGATAAAGTGGAAATACATTACGATGAAGTGGAAAGAGCAAACACTTTGGAATCAAACAGAGTTGCAATCAAACCTGCCATGTTCTGTCATGAATACTCACAAATTATTTAGTATACCTGAATCTTGGTTTCTTTTTATAACTGAGTAATAATGGTTACGTCTCAGGTAGTTTGAGGATTGACTAAAAAAATGCGAGAATGTTGTATGTGACTGAATAACAATTTTTACTCTGTGAAGCCAAAGTAAATATAATATTATCAGTAATTTTATCCCCAGTGTCAGTATTTATAAAATGTGTATTAAGGCTAGAAAAAATGAATACAATATCCTGAAGGTGAAATATATTCTCTTCAATTAGCATAAATATGATTTACGTAAGTTAGCTATACAGCTATTGAGATAGTACTTTCTAGTAAACTTAAACTACTTTTTAAACATACATTTTGTGATGATTTAACAAAAATATAGAGAATGATTTGCTTTATTGTAATTGTATATAAGTGACTGGAAAAGCACAAAGAAATAAAGTGGGTTCGATCTGTTTACCATTGGTCTCATTGTGTTAAATATATGCATCTATCAATCCTCTGGCACAATCTATTCATCATATATATTGTAATTTATATATAAAAATCTTCCCCCTTTACCCTTAGCCTCAGGTCAGAGTTCTAGAATCTATTTTAGCTCCTAAACTAAAACATAAAACTTTTTCCTCAGAGTAAAAAGTTTGCTGTCTCCTGCCACCCAGATGTCTTACTGAAAAGAGGATCTTTTGTATGCTATTATTTATAAATAGATTACATTGGCTTAGAATAAAACCTGTTTTTCATTTTGTCTGGAGATAGAAGAATATTCTGATTTCTGAGACTAACCCATCATTTCATGTACCATATTATATAGGTCTCTCCCTTCTTTGGGCTAATCTCATTTTCATTTCTTAAAATCAGCACTGCAAGAACTCTGGACACCAAGACACTTAGAAACTAAAGTGTTTTCTTTTTTGGATTGGTAGGCTATTAATTACTGCCTCAATTTCAGAACTTGCTATTAGTCTATTCAGGGATTCAACTTCTTCCTGGTTTAGTCCTGGGAGGGTGTATGTGTCCAGGAATTTATCAAATTCTTCTATATTTTCTAGTTTATTTGCACAGAGGTGTTTATAGTATTCTCTAATGGTAGTTTATGTTTCTGTGGGATCAGTGGTGATATCCCCTTTATCGTCTTTATTGTATCTATTTGATTCTTCTCTCTTTCCTTCTTTATTAGTAGTCTGGCTAGTGATCTATCTATTTTGTTAATCTTTTCAAGAAAATCAGCTACTGGATTCATTGATTTTTTTTTTTTTTTTTTTTGAGACAGAGTCTCGCTGTGTCTCCCAGGCTGGAGTGCAGTGGTGTAATCTTGGCTCACTGTAAGCTCTGCCTCCTGGGTTAACACCATTCTCCTTCCTCAGCCTCCTGAGTAGCTGGGACTACAGGCACCCACCACCACGCCCAGCTAATTTTTTTGTATTTTCAGTACAGACGGGGTTTCACCGTGTTAGCCAGGATAGTCTCAATCTCCTGACCTCTTGATCTGCCCTCCTCAGCCTCCCAAAGTCCTGGGATTACAGGCATGAGCCACCGTGCCCAGCCAATTCATTGATTTTTTGAAGGGTTTTTCATGACTCTATCTCTTTCAGTTCTACTCTGTCTGATCTTAGTTATTTCTTGTCTTTGGCTAGCTTTTGAATTTGTTTGCTCTTGCTTCTCTAGTTCTTTTAATTGTGATGTTAGGGTGTCAATTTTAGACCTTTCCCACTTTCTGATGTAGGAATTTAGTACTATAAATTTTCCTGTAAATACTGCTTTAGCTCTGTCCCAGAGATTCTGGTACGTTGTGTCTTTGTTCTCATTGGTTTCAAAGAACTTATTTATTTTGGCCTTAATTTTGTTATTTATCCGGTAGTCATTCAGGAGCAGGTTGTTCAGTTTCCACGTAGTTGTGTGGTTTTAAGTGAGTTTCTTAATCCTGAGTTGTAATTTGATTGCACTATGGTCTGAGAGACTGTTTATTACGATTTCCGTTCCTTAACATTTGCTGAGGAGTGTTTTACTTCCAACTATGTGGTTAATTTTAGAATAAGTGCTATGTGGTGCTGAGAAGAATGTATATTCTGTTGATTTGGGGTGGACGGTTCTGTAGATATCTATTAGGTCCACTTGTTCCAGAGCTGAATTCAAGTCCTGAATATCCTTGTTAATTTTCTGTCTCATTGATCTGTCTAATATTGACAGTGGGGTGTTAAAGTCTCCCACTATTATTGTATGGGAGTCTAAGTCTCTTTGTGGGTCTTTGAGAACTTTATGAATCTGGGTGCTTCTGTATTGAGTGCATATATATTTAGGATAGTTAACTCTTCTTGTTCTTCATATAGAACCAAAAAAGAGCTCCTATATCCAAGACAATCCTAAACAAAACAACAAAAACAAAACAAACAAACAAAATAAAATAGAGCTGGAGGCATCATACTACCTGACTTCAAGCTAAACTACCAGGCTACAGTAACCAAAACAGCATGGTACTGGTACCAAAACAGATACATAGAACAAGGGAACAGAACAGAGGCCTCAGAAATAACACCACACATCTACAACTACCTGACCTTTGACAAACCTGACAAAAATAAGCAATGGGGAAAGGATTCCCTATTTAATAAATGGTGCTGGGAAAACTGGCTAGCTGTATGCAGAAAACTGAAACTGGACCCCTTCCTTACACCTTATACAAAAATTAAGATGGATTAAAGACTTAAATGTAAGACCTAAAACCGCAAAAACCCTAGAAGAAAACCTGGGCAATATCACTCAGGACATAGGCATGGGCAAAGACTTCATGACTAAAACACTAAAAGCAATTGCAACAAAAGCCAAAATTGACATGTCTAATATCAAGAATCTACAAGGAACTTAAACAAATTTACAAGAAAAAAACAAACAACCCCATCAAAAAGTGGGCAAAGGATATGAACTGATACTTCCCAAAAGAAGACATTTATGTGGCCAAGAATCATATGAAAAAAACCTCATCATCACTGGTCATTAGAGAAATGCAAATCAAAACCACAATGAGATACCATCTCATACCAGTTAGAATGGTGATCATTAAAATGTCAGGAAACAACACATGCTGGAGAGGATGTGGAGAAAAAGGAATGCTTTTAGACTGTTGGTGGGAGTGTATATTAGTTCAACCATTATGGAAGACAGTGTGGCAATTCTTCAAGGATCTAGAACCAGAAATACCATTTGGCCCAGCAATTCCATTCCTGGGGTATATACCCAAAAGATTATAAATCATTCTACTATAAAGACACATGCACACATATGTTTATTGCAGCACTATTCGCAATAGTAAAGACTTGGAACCAACGCAAATGCCAGTAATGATAGACTGGATAAAGAAAATGTGGCCTATATACATCATGAAATACTATACAGCCATAAAAAAGGATGAGTTCATGTCCTCTGTAGGGATATGAATGAAGCTGGAAACCATCATTCTCAGCAAACTATCACAGGAACAGAGAACCAAACACTGCATGTTCTCACTCATAAGTGAGAGTTGAACAATGAGAACACATGGACACAGGGATGGGAACGTCACACACCAGGGCCTGTCAGGGGGTGGGGGGCAAGGTGAGGGAGAGCATTAGGAGAAATACTTAATGTAGATGACGGGTTGATGGATACAGCAAAACACCGTGACACATGTATACCTATGTAACAAACCTGGACATTCTGCACATGTATCGCAGAACTTAAAGTATAATAATAAAAAAGAGACTAAAGTGTTTTTCTACTGCCTGTTAATCTGTACTCAAAACAATGGTACACAATGTTAATATATTGTCGTGATGCTTTCCTCCATTTGTAGTTTCATGAGTCTGATTGAGACGTGAAGATTTTTTTTCTCAATTACTGAGCGAATCTGACTTCCTCATTTTTAGGAGGAAACTGAGATATTTTTTACAATCCAGAATCTTCTTAAAGGAGGGGAGTTATACCTAACCACCTTGAGGTGGGTCCAATGGGCAGCTTTATTTTTGATGTTTAGCAACAACTTTAAGGAGTAACCTGCAACAGTTTATGAAGAATGAGTTTACATAGGAACTCTAAAAGCATTTTATGTTTTATTTGTGGTAATAAAATGTAATTTTTGTTTTTGAGAAACACATGCAGAGTCCTTGGTGAGATTTGATGGAGAAAAATTATGGTGGCCACAATTCATTCCCATCCTTTTCCCAAGAGGGGAAAAAAATCATATTGTCATTGGTCCTTTACAAGGTGTCCTGCAATAGCCAATTATTAAATTATTTATTTTGAGAAATTTGTAGATAGATGTAGTTACAAGAAATAATTCACAAGAGATCTTGTATACCCTTTGCCAAGTTTCTCAGATGGTAACAGCTTGCATAATTATAATGCAATATAATATCAGAACCAGGAAATTAACACTAAATGATCTATTATTTAATAGTGCAGTTTTAGATGCACTCATTTATGTGAATTTAGTTCTATGCAATTTCATTGCATGCATAGGTTTGTATATCCATCACCACAGCCAAGACACAGAAGAGTTCCATCACCATAAGGATGCTTCTCTTTGCCCTTTTAACCACACTCACTTCCCTCTCACTCTCTTCCATACACCCCTTCTCTCTTCCCCATCTGACACCATCCCCTTTTTTAATCTCTGTCAACCACTAGCTGTACTCTATTTCTGTAATTTTGTTATTTCAAGACCTATGTAAATGGAGGTCAGGCGAGGTAGTGCACGCCTGTAATCCCAGCACTCGGAGAGGCCAAGGTGGGCAGATCACCTGAGGTCAGCAGTTCGAGACCAGCCTGGCAAACAAGGTGAAACTCCATCTGTACAAAAAATACCATAAATTAGCCAGGCATGGTGGCTCAGGCCTGTAATCCCAGCTACTCAGGAGGCTGAGGTGGGAGAATCGCTTGAACCCAGGAGGTGGAGGTTCCAGTGAGCCAAGATCATGCCACTGCACTCCAGTCTGGGTGACAGAGCGAGACTGTCTCAAAACAAAACAAAACAGCAACAACAGCAAACACCTATATAAATGGAATCAAATCATACAATATATAACCTTTTGAGATATGCTTTTCTCACTTAGCATAATTTCCTTAAGACCGTCCAAATCACTGCTTATATTAATAGTTTATTTCCTCTTTATTAATGAATAGCATTCCATGGTATGGATGTACCATAGTTTGTTCACCTATCAACCCATTGAAGGACACTTAACTTGTTTCTAGTTTTAGGTTATGCTATAAATATTCATGTTCCTTCTGTTTGTTATTCTCCTATTTCTCCTTTCTTGTATTCCTGTGAATTACCTGAACATTTTTAGGCATACTTCTTGATTTACTTATATTGTTTTCGAGTATATCACTATATGTAGTATTCTTAGTGGTTGCTCTAGGTGTTGCAATGTACGTGTCTTTGTTTTCTGTTGCTATAACAGAATATTACAGAATGGATAATTTGTAAAGAACAGAAGTTTATTTGGCTCCTGGTTTTGGAGGCTGAGAAGTCCAAGGGCATGGTGTTGGCATCTGGTGAGGGCCTTCTTGCTACTTTATAATGTGGCAGAGAGCATCATACAGTGAGAGGGCATGAGTATGTTAGCTTAGGTCTCTTTTTATCTGGAGGCTGGAGTGCAGTGGTGTGATCTCAGTTTACTGCAGCCTCCGCCTCCAGGTTCAAGCAATTCTTGTTCCTCAGCCTCCTGAGTAGCTGGGATTACAGGCGTGTGACACCACATCCAGCTAATGTTTGTATTTTTAGTAGAGATGGGGTTTTGCCATGTTGGCCAGGCTGGTCTCAAACCCCTGACATCAAGTGATCCACCCTCCTCAGCCTCTCAAATTATCTTTTTATCTTCTTATAGTCATCAGTTCCACCATAGGGATCTCACTCAGATGATCTTACCTGATCCTAATTAAATCCCAAAGACCCCATCTCCAAATATCATCAACATATGAATCTGGGAACTAAGTTTCCAAAACATGAAATTTGGGGGACATGTGGAAACCATAGCAATACACATGTAACTTATCACAGTATACTGGTATCAAAGTTTTTATCACTTTATTTTTATTTAGGTTTTTTTGCCCTCCACACATTTAAAATATAATTTCCTTAAATATTTCCTCCAAATACATTGAGCACCACTTTAGATAATGTTAAAAATTCCACTTCACCTATCAAATATGATTTTAAAAGCTCATGAGAAGAATATTCTATTATATTTAACTCTATTTCTTTTCCTTTCTGGTTTTCTTCTTTCCTTTCTGAAGTCCCGTGCTTGCTTTTGTATTCATTTTCTTTCTGTTGAGAGAACTTCCTTTACCCACTCATTAAGAATAGGTTTGCTGGTGATAAATTCTCTTCATTTTTTCCCCATGGGACAATGTTTTTATTTCCTCTTTATTCCTAAATAATATTTTCCCTGGATGTAAAACTTATGATTGAAGCTCCTCTGGCCTTTATAGCTTCAGATTGGCAATTCTTTATTAGTTATGTGTTACTTTTCTCTGTCTGCTTTAAATATTTTTTTTTCTGACAGATTTCAGAAGTTTAAGATGTTTCTTGGCATTGCTTTCTTTCAAGTCTTACTGGGGGATCACTTAGCATCTTCAATCTGAAGTTGTCTGTCTTTTGTTAAATTTGGGACTTTTCAGCCGTTAATTCTTTGAATACCCTTTCAGATCCACCCTTTTTTCCCTATCCTTCTTTGCCTCCAGTGATATGTTAGCTCTTCGGTTTTGTCCTGCAAGTTCCTAAAACTGTTTATTTCTTTTTTCAGTCACTTTATCCCTGTTATTCAGATGGGGTAAATTTTATTGACCTATCCTCAGGTCTACTGACTTTGTTCTATGTCATCTTCCCTCTACTATTAAAGCCATGCAAAAATATTTGAAGAATGATTTTTGCTATTGTATTATATTTTTCCATTCAATAATTTCCACTTGGTTCTTCTTTATAACTTCTATTTCTTTTCACAGATTTTTCCATGTTTCCATTTGTTTCCAGAGAATATGTGTTTGCTTGTTGAAACAGTATAATGATAGATGCTTTTAAAGTTCTTTTCAAATAATCCTAACATCAGATTGATCTTGGTATTGGCATCAGTTGATCGTCTTTTCTTATTCAAGTTTTAATTATCTTGATTATTGGTATAATGAGTAATTTTTATTGTATCTTGAACATTTTGGATATTATATGATGAAACACTGAATCATATTTAATATGCTTTATGAACAGGTCATCTCCTTGGTGAAGTGTAGCCTCACCAGCTTGAGAGCCAGGCAGGTATTAGCTTCCTGCTAGGTCTTGCTGATATCACTATGACAAACGGAGCATAGGCTTATACTGCCTCAATGCAGATAGTGGTGTTGTTGAAGTTTAGCTTCTCCCATACTTCCTCTGAAACATTTCTGGTGTTAGTGGGACAGTGAATTCCCCTGCCTTGTTGCCTTTTAGTGGGGGTGTATACTTAACTCACTACTGGGCCTTGCTGACAACCTGGGAGAATGAAAACAGAGGCGTGGTTCACATTGCTTTGTTGTTTCAGGGTGGGGATGGAAGCTCAACAGCCTGCTTGGCCCTGCTCCCACCAGGAGTATGTATGGAGGAAGAGCTGATTAGTCCTGCTTTGCTCCACCTCATTCTTCCTTATTGATGTTGATTGTGAGTGGAAGCTCAGCATTCCACTGCGGACCATCCCAACCCTGGTACACACTGTGAAGTAGGTTCACTGAGTACTGGTTTACCAACTTGTCTTAGTCTGATGAGAAAGAACACACTCATGCACAGCAAACTACATGAGGCAGATTTATAACTCACAGATAGGCAGCAAGGTACAACAGAAGCCTCCGATTCATTGCGAACTAGTGCCCCAAGGCTCAGGAAAGCTGGCAAGGAAGATGAACTCTCAACTATTGGGGCCTTACTTGCACCACAGCTGAGGGACCTTAGAAAGCAGCCTGGTTTGGTTTTTATACCCCATAGCAACAGGAGTCACTGGGATAAAGAATTTCAATGCACAGCCTATTCTGGGGAAGACTAAAACAGAGCCTGGATGATTCCAGCCAATTCCCCCTTATCTCAGAATATTGCATTCACAGCACATTCCATAGTTATTCTTGAGGACAACTACAAGCAAGAAAGGGAGGAGAACTGGGTCACTTCAGGGACACATGGAGAATTGTCAGGGAGGGAGGTAAAAGGAGAGTACCAATGAGCCCCACTTCACACTACCTCATTCATTCTCACTAATGGCAAGTCAGGGAGAGACTCAGAAGGCCCTAATGCCACCAGGAGAGGGTAAAGCTTAGTGGTGATTAGCCCGACCTCTTAGTTCTTTATCAATTCTCATTGCTGCCAGGTAAGGGTAGAGGCTTAGTTTGCTGCTGGAACCTGCTGACATTATCCTGGTGAGGGAATCTGAGCAACACCTGCTTCTTTTAGGCAGGGAATGGAATAATAGCTCCCTGCTCAGCCCTGCCAGCACCAACAGGCAAGGGAATGAGAGTGCCACTGTCTGCTTCTATGGGGCAGGGGCACAGGCAGTGGATTAGCTTCTCACTCTTCTCTGTTGAAACTGCAGTGGAGGAGAGTTGCTGTATTTTTTTCTATTGGTGTTTGGAAGGAGTAGGATGGATGTTTTAGTTCATTTTGTGCTGCTGTAACAGAATGCCACAGACTGGTTAATTTATAAACAATGTAAGTTTATTTGGCTCATGATTCTGGAAGTTGAGATGTCCAAGATCAAGGGAACACAGAATGGTGAAGAACTACTTGCTGCATCATAAAATGGCAGAAGTCATCATGTGGGCAAGAGAGAGAGCACATGAGCGAGTAAGAGACTGAACTTGAAGCTTGAAGCCCTTTTATAATTGGCATTAATCCATTCATGAGGGTGGAGCCATTGTGACCTAAACACCTTCCATTAGGCCCTGCCTCTCAACACTGTTTCATTGGAGATTAAGTTTCCAATTAAGTTTTGGGGACAACATATTCAAAGCATAGCAACGGATATTGCCAAAAAGGCTTTCTACATTAGACCACCCTTTGTTCAAGTCATTTGGCTGGGGGAAAATAGGCTTTTCTTGGACTAGTTTTATCTGTGCCAGTTGGCAGTTCTAGGTCATGGACTTCTGTAGCACCATGGCCAGGATATGTGGGAGTCAATAAGGAAACCCAGGAAACATATTGCCATGTTGCTCCTTGACTTGAGGTCACTAGGTAGTTCACTTTCTTCTTTTCATGTTTCAGTCTTCTTACTCTTACTTTTATATTGTGTCCAAGGTTTTTGCGTTTTAAGAAAGAAGACCTTTTTTGAGTTGTAAGAAAAAAGACCTGGAAGAAATGAGGTTGCTCCATCTTGCCCAGAAATGGAAGTTTTCATTCATGACATTTTTATCAAAAGAAAGGAAGGTCTGAACATGTTGGGGGATGTTTGATACTACAGTTTTTGCATGAATCAGTAACTGGGTCAAGGGAAGCTTTACCTCTTCAACTTGAAATGCTGATCTTTATAGGAATTTTTGCTACTGCAAGAAATCTTATATAAGTGAGCAAGACTTCCATAACCAGAGAATATACTCAAAGCTAGTCCCTGCTCCTGTCAATATCCCTTTGTGATCCTGTTTATATTTTCCTGTGCAATAAAGACCCACTGTATCATCTTTATATCACAAGCAGGTGAAGTCCCTACTAGGTTGAGTGCATATGAAAAAAAATTGTGTCTTACCAATGCATTTGATTAAACCTGTATTAGCTCTTATTATTTATGTGGGTGTACCAATCTGAAACCAAATATAATTTCCCAGTAATAAATGGATTAATAATGCTTGCACTGCACATCTTTGTGACTCTGAAGTTGATAACAAGCTTTTATCATAGCTGATGCAGCTGAACAATATCCTAGAAACCAGAAAATGTAGACCCTTTTATTACAGGGCCTGGCTTTCTTGATACAACTCTACATAGATGTTTAATTCTCTGAGAAAGAATCATACCCCAACCCTGGCTGATTTTATGCAGGTTGAGTCTGCAGTTCAATAACACTGAGGCTGAAATATTAGGTTGGTGCAAAAGTAATTGCAGTTTTTGCACATAAATATATAACATAATTTTATGTCCTATTAAAGTCATTTACAAAATAGGATACAGGTCAGGTAATTATATAAAAACTGTTGGGAGTGGGGAGGAAAAAAGCCACACAAAGGTTTGGAGAAAGAAATTTTCAGGCAGGCCAGGTGCAGTGGCTCATGCCTATAATTCCAGAATTTTGGGAGGCCAAGGCAGATGGATTGCTTGAACTCAGGAGTTCAAAATCAGCCATGAAAACATGGCAAGACCCCATCTCTACCAAAAATACAAAAATAGCCAGGTGTGGTGGCACATGCCTGTGGTCCCAGCTACTCAGGAGGCTGAGGTAGGAGGATCGCTGGATCCTGGGATGTCGAGGCTTCAGTGAGCCATGATTGTGCCACTGCACTCTCCAGCCTGGGTGACAGAGTGACACCCTGTCTCAAAAAAAAAAAAAAAAAGAAGAAATTACGAAAAAAATTTCAGGCAGAGAAACAGCAGTGCAAAGGCCTGATGGGAGAATAAAGTTGTGTTTAAGATATACCGAGAAGGGTAGTGTGACTGTGTGAAGTAAATAAGGAAAGTGGTAAGAGATTAGAGTGGAATAGAAGAAGGGGGCCTTATAGGCTATAGATTTGAAGAATACAGTGGAACATTTTGGCCAAGACATGGTCAAGACATGCTATGATTTGCGTTTCCAAATGATGTTCTTTTACCTCGTGAGAAACAGACTGGAGGAGGCAAGGAGAAAAGGAGGCTATGACAGTCATCATGACACAAGTGTGTGGCTTGGATTAAATTAGCTACAGTAGACAGGGAGAGAAGGTGTAAACTCAAGTAGGCTTACATTGTTGATGGATTATATAACGAATATGACATTATGAGAAAAATGAAGGATGATCTAGGTTTTTGCTTATTGATAGCAGGTTATAAATTGGGTTATAAATTGGATTATAAATATTATAGGATCTTGAAAAATAAATCCAACATGGCTGTAGACAGTACACTTGCTGAGGCATAGGAAATGAAAAGTTATTGTACTCACAGGTTCTAGAGGGAGAGGAATGGTCACCATTCAGGTTCAACCAAGTAGGTGAGGAGCAGAGAGAGGGAAAGGACCCCTGGGCAAGTGTCTTTGTTGGGGATCAGGGATGAGGGGATTTCACTGGTGTGTTTGAATGTCAGTAGGTGACAGTGAGTGGAGGAAAAGAAGTGCGCCTGGATGCCTGGGCAGGGTGTTCACAGCCTGTTTGTGGGGATGTTGAAGCATTTGGAAAATATGAAGTTTAAAAAATGTACAATACAGACAAGTATTTTAGCAGACATCTATTAGCACATATTGGTGTTCTTTTCTGGTACAAGACTCTTATGGACCCCATTATTTTTCCACCTTGGCTTATTCAGTTACTTTGTAGATCCAGCCCTTCCCTTGTCTAGCAAAGAAAGACCCTCCATTAGAGCCTCCAGAAGGGAACACAGCCCTGTCAGCCACTTAATTCTAGCATGTGAGGTCCATTTTAGACATCTGACTTTGAGAACAGTGATATTACCACTAATTTAATAGTAACTCATTAATAGCAGCAATAGAAAATTTAATATAGTCACAAGGCTGACATTTGTATTTCCATTCATCTATCACCTGTGTCATTTTCCAATTAAACCATGTAAGAATAAAAAGGGCATTATATATTATTAACTTCCTAAAACACCATCATTACTATATTTATAGTTTGGGGATAAGTTGCAGGGTGAAATACAAAAGTGAGAAAATATCTCGTGATATAAAGGAGTTGTGGTCATCTCACAGCACTAGAAAAGGGGAATCTCAGGGGAGACATTTAGTATACATCTCAATCTGGGCTTCAAGTATTTTCCTTTCCTTATTTACCCATTACTTTATTTTATTCATTGATTTTAAATTTATATTCTATTTTTTGCATATATAACACAATATGTGTGTATTCATCTGTTCTCACACTGCTATAAAGAACTAACAGGGAGGGAGGAGCCAAGATGGCCGAATAGGAACAGCTCCGGTCTACAGCTCCCAGCGTGAGCGACGCAGAAGACGGTGATTTCTGCATTTCCATCTGAGGTACCGGGTTCATCTCACTAGGGAGTGACAGACAGTGGGCGCAGGCCAGTGGGTGCGCGCACCGTGCACGAGCCGAAGCAGGGCGAGGCATTGCCTCACCTGGGAAGCGCAAGGGGTCAGGGAGTTCCCTTTCTGAGTCAAAGAAAGGGGTGACAGACGCACCTGGAAAACTCGGGTCACTCCCACCCGAATATTGCGCGTTTCAGACCGGCTTAAAAAACGGCGCACCACGAGACTATATCCCACACCTGGCTCGGAGGGTCCTACGCCCTCGGAATCTCGCTGATTGCTAGCACTGCAGTCTCAGATCAAACTGCAAGGCGGCAGCGAGGCTGGGGGAGGGGCGCCCGCCATTGCCCAGGCTTGCTTAGGTAAACAAAGCAGCCAGGAAGCTCCAACTGGGTGGAGCCCACCACAGCTCAAGGAGGCCTGCCTGCCTCTGTAGGCTCCACCTCTGGGGGCAGGGCACAGACAAACAAAAAGACAGCAGTAACCTCTGCAGACTTAAATGTCACTGTCTGACAGCTTTGAAGAGAGCAGTGGTTCTCCCAGCATGCAGCTGGAGATCTGAGAACCGGCAGACTGCCTCCTCAAGTGGGTCCCTGACCCCTGACCCCCGAGCAGCCTAACTGGGAGGCACCCCCCAGCAGGGGCACACTGACACCTCACACGGCAGGGTATTCCAACAGACCTGCAGCTGAGGGTCCTGTCTGTTAGAAGGAAAACTAACAGAAAGGACATCCACACCGAAAACCCATCTGTACATCACCATCATCAAAGACCAAAAGTAGATAAAACCACAAAGATGGGGAAAAAACAGAACAGAAAAACAGGAAACTCTAAAATGCAGAGCGCCTCTCCTCCTCCAAAGGAACGCAATTCCTCACCAGCAACGGAACAAAGCTGGATGGAGAATGATTTTGACGAGCTGAGAGAAGAAGGCTTCAGACGATCAAATTACTCTGAGCTACGGGAGGACATTCAAACCAAAGGCAAAGAAGTTGAAAACTTTGAAAAAAATTTAGACGAATGTATAACTAGAATAACCAATACAGAGAAGTGCTTAAAGGAGCTGATGGAGCTGAAAACCAAGGCTCGAGAACTACGTGAAGAATGCAGAAGCCTCAGGAGCCGATGCGATCAACTGCAAGAAAGGGTATCAGCAATGGAAGATGAAATGAATGAAACGAAGCGAGAAGGGAAGTCTAGAGAAAAAAGAATAAAAAGAAATGAGCAAAGCCTCCAAGAAATATGGGACTATGTGAAAAGACCAAATCTACGTCTGATTGGTGTACCTGAAAGTGATGCGGAGAATGAAACCAAGTTGGAAAACACTCTGCAGGATATTATCCAGGAGAACTTCCCCAATCTAGCAAGGCAGGCCAACGTTCAGATTCAGGAAATACAGAGAACGCCACAAAGATACTCCTCGAGAAGAGCAACTCCAAGACACATAATTGTCAGATTCACCAAAGTTGAAATGAAGGAAAAAATGTGAAGGGCAGCCAGACAGAAAGGTCGGGTTACCCTCAAAGGGAAGCCCATCAGACTAACAGCAGATCTCTCGGCAGAAACCCTACAAGCCAGAAGAGAGTGGGGGCCAATATTCAACATTCTTAAAGAAAAGAATTTTCAACCCAGAATTTCATATCCAGCCAAACTAAGCTTCATAAGTGAAGGAGAAATAAAATACTTTACAGACAAGCAAATGCTAACCGATTTTGTCACCACCAGGCCTGCCCTAAAAGAGCTCCTGAAGGAAGCGCTAAACATGGAAAGGAACAACCGGTACCAGCCGCTGCAAAATCATGCCAAAATGTAGAGACCATCAAGACTAGGAAGAAACTGCATCAACTAACGGGCAAAATCACCAGCTAACATCATAATGACAGGATCAAATTCACACATAACAATATTAACTTTAAATGTAAATGGACTAAATTCTCCAATTAAAAGACACAGACTGGCAAGTTGGATAAAGAGTCAAGACCCATCAGTGTGCTGTATTCAGGAAACCCATCTCACGTGCAGAGACACACATAGGCTCAAAATAAAAGGATGGAGGAAGATCTACCAAGCAAATGGAAAACAAAAAAAGGCAGGGGTTGCAATCCTAGTCTCTGATAAAACAGACTTTAAACCAACAAAGATCAAAAGAGACAAAGGAGGCCATTACATAATGGTAAAGGGATCAATTCAACAAGAGGAGCTAACTATCCTAAATATTTATGCACCCAATACAGGAGCACCCAGATTCATAAAGCAAGTCCTGAGTGACCTACAAAGAGACTTAGACTCCCACACATTAATAATGGGAGACTTTAACACCCCACTGTCAACATTAGACAGATCAACGAGACAGAAAGTCAACAAGGATACCCAGGAATTGAACTCAGCTCTGCACCAAGCGGACCTAATAGACATCTACAGAACTCTCCACCCCAAATCAACAGAATATACATTTTTTTCAGCACCACACCACACCTATTCCAAAATTGACCACATACTGGGAAGTAAAGCTCTCCTCAGCAAATGTAAAAGAACAGAAATTATAACAAACTATCTCTCAGACCACAGTGCAATCAAACTAGAACTCAGGATTAAGAATCTCACTCAAAGCCGCTCAACTACATGGAAACTGAACAACCTGCTCCTGAATGACTGCTGGGTACATAACGAAATGAAGGCAGAAATAAAGATGTTCTTTGAAACCAACGAGAACAAAGACACAACATACCAGAATCTCTGGGACGCATTCAAAGCAGTGTGCAGAGGGAAATTTATAGCACTAAATGCCCACAAGAGAAAGCAGGAAAGATCCAAAATTGACACCCTAACATCGCAATTAAAAGAACTAGAAAAGCAAGAGCAAACACATTCAAAAGCTAGCAGAAGGCAAGAAATAACTAAAATCAGAGCAGAACTGAAGGAAATAGAGACACAAAAAACCCTTCAAAAAATTAATGAATCCAGGAGCTGGTTTTTTGAAAGGATCAACAAAATTGATAGACCACTAGCAAGAATAATAAAGAAAAAAAGAGAGAAGAATCAAATAGACGCAATAAAAAATGATAAAGGGGATATCAGCACTGATCCCACAGAAATACAAACTACCATCAGAGAATACTACAAACACCTCTACGCAAATAAACTAGAAAATCTAGAAGAAATGGATACATTCCTCGACACATACACTCTCCCAAGACTAAACCAGGAAGAAGTTGAATCTCTGAATAGACCAATAACAGGAGCTGAAATTGTGGCAATAATCAATAGTTTACCAACCAAAAAGAGTCCAGGACCAGATGGATTCACAGCCGAATTCTACCAGAGGTACAAGGAGGAACTGGTACCATTCCTTCTGAAACTATTCCAATCAATAGAAAAAGAGGGAATCCTCCCTAACTCATTTTATGAGGCCAGCATCATTCTGATACCAAAGCCTGGCAGAGACACAACCAAAAAAGAGAATTTTAGACCAATATCCTTGATGAACATTGATGCAAAAATCCTCAATAAAATACTGGCAAACCGAATCCAGCAGCACATCAAAAAGCTTATCCACCATGATCAAGTGGGCTTCATCCCTGGGATGCAAGGCTGGTTCAACATACGCAAATCAATAAATGTAATCCAGCATATAAACAGAGCCAAAGGCAAAAACCACATGATTATCTCAATAGATGCAGAAAAAGCCTTTGGCAAAATTCAACAACCCTTCATGCTAAAAACTCTCAATAAATTAGGTATTGATGGGACATATTTCAAAATAATAAGAGCTATCTATGACAAACCCACAGCCAATATCATACTGAATGGGCAAAAACTGGAAGCATTCCCTTTGAAAACTGGCACAAGACAGGGATGCCCTCTGTCACCGCTCCTATTCAACATAGTGTTGGAAGTTCTGGCCAGGGCAATCAGGCAGGAGAAGGAAATAAAGGGTATTCAATTAGGAAAAGAGGAAGTCAAATTGTCCCTGTTTGCAGACGACATGATTGTTTATCTAGAAAACCCCATCGTCTCGGCCCAAAATCTCCTTAAGCTGATAAGCAACTTCAGCAAAGTCTCAGGATACAAAATCAATGTACAAAAATCACAAGCATTCTTATACACCAACAACAGACAAACAGAGAGCCAAATCATGAGTGAACTCCCATTCACAATTGCTTCAAAGAGAATAAAATACCTAGGAATCCAACTTACAAGGGATGTGAAGCACCTCTTCAAGGAGAACTACAAACCACTGCTCAAGGAAATAAAAGAGGATACAAACAAATGGAAGAACATTCCTTGCTCATGGGTAGGAAGAATCAATATCGTGAAAATGGCCATACTGCCCAAGTTAATTTACAGATTCAATGCCATCCCCATCAAGCTACCAATGACTTTCTTCACAGAATTGGAAAAAACTACTTTAAAGTTCATATGGAACCAAAAGAGAGCCCGCATCGCCAAGTCAATCCTAAGCCAAAAGAACAAAGCTGGAGGCATCACACTACCTGACTTCAAACTATACTACAAGGCTACAGTAACCAAAACAGCATGGTACTGGTACCAAAACAGAAATATAGATCAATGGAACAGAACAGAGCCCTCAGAAATAACGCCGCTTACCTACAACTATCTGATCTTTGACAAACCTGAGAAAAACAAGCAATGGGGAAAGGATTCCCTATTTAATAAATGGTGCTGGGAAAACTGGCTAGCCATATGTAGAAAGCTGAAACTGGATCCCTTCCTTACACCTTATACAAAAATCAATTCAAGATGGATTAAAGATTTAAACGTTAGACCCAAAACCATAAAAACCCTAGAAGAAAACCTAGGCATTACCATTCAGGACATAGGCATGGGCAAGGACTTCATGTCCAAAACACCAAAAGCAATGGCAACAAAAGCCAAAATTGACAAATGGGATCTAATTAAACTAAAGAGCTTCTGCACAGCAAAAGAAACTACCATCAGAGTGAATAGGCAACCTACAACATGGGAGAAAATTTTCGCAACCTACTCATCTGACAAAGGGCTAATATCCAGAATCTACAGTGAACTCAAACAAATTTACAAGAAAAAAACAAACAACCCCATCAAAAAGTGGGCGAAGGACATGAACAGGCACTTCTCAAAAGAAGACATTTATGCAGCCAAAAAACACATGAAAAAATGCTCATCATCACTGGCCATCAGAGAAATGCAAATCAAAACCACTATGAGATATCATCTCACACCAGTTAGAATGGCAATCATTCAAAAGTCAGGAAACAACAGGTGCTGGAGAGGATGTGGAGAAATAGGAACACTTTTACACTGTTGGTGGGACTGTAAACTAGTTCAACCATTGTGGAAGTCAGTGTGGCGATTCCTCAGGGATCTAGAACTAGAAATACCATTTGACCCAGCCATCCCATTACTGGGTATATACCCAAGTGACTATAAATCATGCTGCTATAAAGACACATGCACACGTATGTTTATTGCGGCATTATTCACAATAGCAAAGACTTGGAACCAACCCAAATGTCCAACAATGATAGACTGGATTAAGAAAATGTGGCACATATACACCACGGAATACTATGCAGCCATAAAAAATGATGAGTTCATATCCTTTGTAGGGACATGGATGAAATTGGAAACCATCATTCTCAGTAAACTATCGCAAGAACAAAAGACCAAACACCGCATATTCTCACTCATAGGTGGGAATTGAACAATGAGATCACATGGACACAGGAAGGGGAATATCATACTCTGGGGACTGCGGTGGGGAGGGGGGCGGGGGGAGGGATAGCATTGGGAGATATACCTAATGCTAGATGACGAGTTAGTGGGTGCAGTGCACCAGCATGGCACATGTATACATATGTAACTAACCTGCACAATGTGCACATGTACCCTAAAACTTAAAGTATAAAAAAAAAAAAAAAAAAAAAAAACACACACACACACAATAAAGAACTAACAGAGACTGGGTAATTTGTGAAAAAAAGATTTAATTGATTCAAATTTACTCAGGCTGTACAGGAAGTATAGCTGGGGAGGCCTCAGAAAACTTAATATTACAGTGGAAGGGTGAAGGGGAGCAAGCACATCTTCACATGGAGACAGGAGAGAGAGAGGGCAAAGGGGGAGGTACTACACACATTTAAGCAATCAGATCTTGTGAGAACTCTTTATTATGAGAACAGAAGGGGGGAAATCTGCCCCATGATCCAGTCATCTCCCACCAGGTCCCTCTCCTAACATTAAGAGTTACAATATGACATGAGATTTAGGTGGGGAAATAGAGCCAAATCATATCTTCTGCCCCATTCCCTTCCAAATCTCATGTCCTTCTCACATTTCAAAAGATAATCATGCCTTCCCAATAGTCCCACAAAGTCTTAACTCATCCCAACATTAACTCAAAAGTTCCAGTCCAAAGTCTCATCTGAGACAAACAAGTCCCTTCCATCTATGAGCCTGTTATCAGAAACAAGTTAGTTACTTTCAAGACACAATGGGGGTACAGGCATTGGATAAATGCTTCCATTCTAAAAGGGAGAAATTGGCCAAAACAATGGGGCTACAGGGCCCATGCAAGTTTGAGACCTAACAAGGCAGTCATTAAATCTTAAAGCTCTAAAATAGTCTCCTTTGACTCCATGTCTCACATTCAGGGCACACTGATGCAAGGGATGGACTTCCAAGTCTTTGTACAGCTCTGCCTCTGTGGCCCTTCAGGGTACAGGTCCCACAGCTGCTTTTACAGCCTGGTGTTGAGTGCCTGCAGCTTTTCCAGGCACACGACACAAGTTGTTGCTGGATCTGTCATTCTGGGATCTGGAAGGTGGTAGCCCTTTTTTCACAGCACCATTAGACGATGCCCCAGTGAAGACTGTCTGTGGGGCTGCAACCCCTCTGCACTGCTCAAGTAGAGGTTCTCCACGAGGGCTGCATCTCTGCAGCAGACTTCTGCCTAGACATCTGGGCATTTCCATACATCCTCTGAAATATAGGCAAAGGCTCCCAAAGCTCAACTCTTGCTTTTGTGCCCCTGCAGGCACAAGCCTTGGAAGCTTGCCAAGGCTTGAGGCTTTCACCCTCAGAAGCAATGGCTCAAGCTGTACCTTGGCCCCTTTTAGCCACTCCTGGAGCTGGAGTAGCTGGGATGCAGGGTGCCATGTCCCAAGGCTGGACAGAACAGTGGGGCTCTGGGCCTGGCCCATGAACCCATTTTTTCCTCCTAGGCCTTCAGGCCTGTAATGGGAGGGGCTGCCATGAAGGTCTCTGAAATGCCCTGGAGGCATTTTCCCCATTGTCTTGGCTATTAACATTAGGCTTTTCTTTACTTATGCAAATTTCTGCAGCCTTGAATTCCTCCCTAGAAAATTTTTTTTCTTTTGTACCACATGGTTGGGCTGCAAGCTTTCCAAACTTTTATGCTGTGCTTCCCTTTTAAATATATGTTCTCTAGTGTCATTTCTTTGTTTATGCAAATTAGCATAGGCTTTTAGAAGCAGCCAGGCCACATCTTGAATGCTTTGCTGCTTAGAAATTTTTTTCTGCCAGATATTCTAAATCATCTCTCTCAAGCTTAAAGTTCCACAAATCCCTAGAGCAAGGGAACAATGCCCCCAGTCTCTTTGCTGAAGCATAGTAAGATGACCTTTATTCCAGTTCCCAATAAGTTTCTTATCTCTTTCTGAAACCACCTCAGGCTGGACTTCATTGTCTGTGTCACTATCAGCATTTTGGTCACAACCATTCAATATATCTCTAGGACATTCCAAACTTTCCCACATCTTCCTGTCTTCATCTGAGTGCTCTAAACTGTTCCCACCTCTGCCCATTACCCAATTCCAAAGTCACTTCCACATTTTCAGGTATCTTTATAGCAATGCCTCACTTCTTTGGTACCAATTTTCTGTATTAGTCAGTTCTCACACTGCTATAAAGAAGTACGTGAGACTGGATAATTTATGAATAAAAGAGGTTTAATTGACTTACAGTTCTGCAGGCTGTACGGGAAGCATGGCTGGGGAGCCCTCACGAAACTTAAAATCATGACAGAAGGGTGAAGAGGAAGCAAGTATGTCTGCTCATGGCAGCAGGAGAGAGAGTGAAGGGGGAAGTGCCACATACTTTTAAACAACCAGATCTTATGAGAACTCACTTACTATCACGAGCACAGCAGGGGGAAATCTGTCCACATGATCCAATCACCTACCACCAGGCCCCTCCCCCAACATTAAGAATTGCAATTCAACATGAGATTCGGGTGGTAACACAGAGCCAGGCCATATCAATGTGTAAACAAATCTCTTTAGCAACAGGTGTGATATATAGAAAACACACAAATAGAATCAGCTGAAAGTAAACAGGAGTGAAATAAAGGATGTAAAGCCTAGAAAAAAACTAGACATGAGGGAGTATTGCCAGGGACCCAGACATGAGGGACTATTGCCAGGGGACATTGGAAAGGGTGTATGTGTGTGTGTGTTTGTGTGTGTGTGTGTACGCGTGTTGGTGGATTATTAGCTATTTACTGTGTGACAATTCTTTCTTCACTGTAAAATATGAATTCAGTAAATAAACTGCCACTAGTGTTCCCAGAGAATGGTACTGTTAGGCATGGGCTGTTCCCTTCTTTCTGAGATGTTCATGTATGTTACAAGAGATGAAATAAATAGAAACTTAAGGTTGTCTGCAAAAGTTTTGTTTCTTATTGTCATAATGAATTTGTCATCCTTAAACTAATTTTCTACCTCTGGATGCAATCTGTATCCATGTCTATTGACATACTTTTTACAATGGATCTCCCACTTATTTTCTTTTTTATTTCTACCACTATGCATGTCCAAGCTCATGTTGTTGAACTATTATTATTTTGAAATGTAGTCGTGTGCTACATAATGACATTATAGTCAACAATGGACCACACATATGAAGGTGGTCCCATAAGATTATAATGGAACTAAAAGATTCCTATTGCCTAACTTTTAGTATACTATGCTTTTTTATGATTACTTTAGAGTGTACTCCTTCTACTTATCAAAAAAAAAGTTAACTGTAAAACAGCCTCAGGCAGGTTCATCAGGAGCTATTCCAGAAGAAGGCATTGTTATCACAGGAGGTGACAGCTCCATGTGTATTATTGCCCCTGAAAACCTTCCAGTGGGACAAGATGTGAAGGAGAAAGACAGTGATATTGATGATCCTGACCCTGTGCAGGCCTAGGCTGATGTGTGTGTTTGAGTCTTAGTTTTTAATAAAAAAGTTTAAAAATTAAAAAAATAGAGAAAAGGTGATAGAATAATGATATACAGAAAGAAAATATTTATGTACAGGTGTACAACCTGGATGTGTGTTTTAAGTGTTATTACAAAAGTGTCAGAAATTTTAAAAAATTAAGAGTTTATAAAGTAAAAAAGTTACAGTAAACCAAGGTTAATTTAATAATGAAGGAATAAAAATTTTTTTTATAAATTTAGTGTAGCCCAAATGTACAGTGTTTATAAAGTTTACAGTGATGTACGGTAATGAGCTAGACCTTCATATTCACTCACCACTCACTCATGAACTTACCGAGAACAACATACAGTGCTGCAAGCTCCACTCACAGAAAGTGCCCTATATAGGTGTACCATTAGTATGTTTAGATATGGTTAAATACATAAATAGCATTGTGTTACAATTGCCTACAGTACTGAGTACAGTAACACCCCTGTGTATGTTGGTAGCCTAGGAGGTTAGGCTAGGTATGTAGTAGACTAGGTTTGTGTAAGTACACTCTATGATGTTTACACAAGGATGACACATTTCTTAAATGTATCCTGTTGCTAAGTAAGGCATAGTCATAGTTGTATTTAGTTTTGGCTTTATCAATCGTTTTTCTTTTTTATGTGTCAATAAATTTTTAATCTTAATTATCTCCTTAATTTACTTTCTTAGAAAATAGTCTCCTTTTAACTTTTTTTCTTGGTTCTTTTAATTCCCTTAGCTAAGTTGGATGCTTAGCTCACTAATTTTCATTCTAACTTCTTTCCAATAAAAGTATTTAAGATATAAATTTTTCTAATCATAATTTTGGATGCATTCCATACATTTTAATAAATATTTTAAGGTTATTTCAAGTATTTTGACTAATTAACTTTTGCCTCTTTAGTTATTTAGAAGTAGTCTTATTAACTGCCAGACATAAGCCATTTTATTTTGATTTTCTTATTTATCTTCCATTACTGATCATGTCGTCAGAGAACATAGTTCCTAAGACACTTATTCTTCGAATTTTGTAGAGTAGTTTTGTGACTTAATACATGGTTAGTTTTCATAAATGTTTCTTATATGCATGAGAAGATTGTATATGTATATTCTCAAATTATTACATGTACTAGCAATCAGAGAAAAGTTCCTAATTGCATTATTCAAACTTTCTCTAACCTTATTAATTTTTGATACTTAAGAAGTGAAGAAATATGAAGATGGTCATATCACAATGAAGTACTATTTCTTGCATCTCATTAAAACCTTGAGGGTAATTCATTGTGCTAATTCTCTACATAGCACTGTCCATGCACGGGAGCTCTCCATCATGCTTTTATTTTTTACTGGACATCAGATTCCATTCAGCAGATAGTTTTTTAATACAAAGTGTTGGTTTCTACACTCATCAACACTTTTGAGCTGATGGAGAATAATTTTTAGTGACTCTCAAGACTAATCACCCCAAGATTTTCTCTACCTTGCTCTGATCTTTATCACATTTAAAAATCAAATTTGAAAAAAAAGGAGGAGAATAGATAAAACAGAGAGGAAGAGGAAGAAGGAGAATCAGGAGAAGGAGAAGTGACAAGAGAAAGAAACGTGACTGGGAGTCTAAGGGAGTGGCTGGGCTATGTCCTTGAAGTAGTTAGTAGCTGGGGCACATGCGAGACTGCAGGTGTATGTGCATATACTTTCAACCTTTGCCTTCAGTGTTCCAGACATATATTTTTCTAGGGGCTTTGACTTTAAAAAATGGGATTCTGTGATAAGCTACCTACTCTTCTTTTGTTTTCTAAAGCTGTAACAAAACACAAAGCTCTGTGAGGAAACAAAACCTACAGCAGTGTGACAGCTGGCACAGAGAGGGTGCTGCCATCAATTCAGTTCCAGGAATAAGTGTAGCTCTACCTGCCTCTCTAGAGCTTCTCAGAACACATGCGAGGACTCATTCCACACGTCTTGTGACTACTGCCAGCTGTTGGACTGTGAAAGGGAAAACCACAGACCACAGGTAGAGGATGGTTTGGTGCCTGCATATAGATGAAATAGTGAGAAAAATGAGTATGTCATTTTGATGTCAGGGTGATGCTGGCTTCATAGAGTGATTTAAGGAGTAACCCATGCCCGTATGGCTTCACAGTTGAATTTGATCAGAAATATAAAGAGCTATAACACTATTACCAATTCTACTAAAATTATTCCAAAAAATAATTTTTTAATTGGTAGGTTTTTTATTACTGATTCAATTTTGGAAATTTATATTGGTCTATTCAGGATTTTTGTTTCTCCCTGATTCAATCTTGGGAGATTGTGAAGATGGCCGAATAGGAATAGCTTCAGTCTGCAGCTCCCAGCGTGAGTGACACAGAAGACAGGTGATTTCTGCATTTCCAACTGAGGTACCAGATTCATCTCACTGGGGCTTGTCAGACAGTCGGTGGAGCCCATGGAGCAGGGTGGGGCATCGCCTCAGCCAGGAAGCACAAGGGGTCAGGAAATTCCCTTTCCTAGCAAAGGGAAGCCATGACAGATGGTATTGGAAAATTGGGACACTCCCACCATAATACTGTGCTTTTCCAATGGCCTTAACAAATGGCACACTGGGAGATTATATCCCGTGCCTGGCTCGGAGGGTCCCCTGCCCACAGAGGCCTGCTCACTGCTAGCACAGCAGTCTGAGATTGAACTGCAAGGCGGCAGTGAGGCTGGGGAGGGGCGTCCGCCATTGCTGAGACTTGAGTAGGTAAACAAAGCAGCCGGGGAAGCTCGAACTGGGTGGAGCCCACCACAGCTCTGTTATAAATTGTTATAGTGCCTTTCTGTGTCATTTTTTACTGCTCTTTGTTTAAAATCTGTTTTATCTGATGGAAGACTAGCGACCCCTGCTCTTTTTTGCTTTCCTTTTGCATGGAGAATCTTTCTCCAACCCTTTACTTTGAGCTTACTGGTGTCATTACACATGAAATCAGTCTCTTAAAAACAGCAGACAAATGGGTCTTGTTGTTAATCCAACTTGACACCGTGTGCCTTTTAAATGGGACATTTAGACCACTTTCATTCAAAGTTAATATTGATATGTGAGGTTTTGATTCTAT